>NW_017534608.1:228850-237245 GCF_001853355.1 Bactrocera latifrons
AAACACACCCGCACTTTTGTGTGCAGTATACATGCTGTCTCTTATACACATCTAGATGTGTATAAGAGACAGGTGACTCACTTTTCAAAAATTAGCAGCTGATGACGTAGTGGGGTTGCGAGAAATTGCTACGTGAGCATACCTACGCTTTCAACCCTCCTTCCCATCTGAACCAAAAAAAGAAAAAAATAATAATAATAATCTAGAATAATGTCCCAATATCTAAAGCTTCAGAAAAGTTCGAAAAAATATTTACACGCAATAGTGAATGTCTGAAAAAAAAAAATCTTAAATAAAGAAATAGTAATCATACAGGATAGCCATTGGCCATGTCAATCTCTCCACAAGCGTATTCCAGTTTCTTGCTGGTCATTTACTGTTAAACTGAATTTTTAAATAAGTTTCTTTGCCCACTTGTGGAATGACGTATACGTAACCTCAGCCCACTTGCGATGGATAGAGCAAACGTATTACAGCTGTTACACAATTCCTTTGATGTCATGTGCATTTAAAAGACAAACCTTTCGTTACAAAGCAAGTCACACACTCTCACCACATATTCGCACAAACATAGAAATCAAATTAAAGTGCTTGTATAGCGGCAGATGCAGCAGACACAATTGGTGCGTAGGGGCGTATGAGTGACCTACTTCTGCAGCTGAAATAAAGTAATCACTGTGCAACTGCGTTCGACGCGAGCACAATATTTTCATGCCAATTCGTTTAATCGCAACAAAAGTTTGAAATTAACTCATTTAAAAATTCAGCAGATACCTGTGGGTGTGTGAGTGTGTGGGTGTCGGTGTGAATGAGGCAATTCTTTGCAGGTTTATGGCTTTGCACGCTTTCAAATGATTTTAATTGAGTTCGCAGCGCCGAAAATAAAGTGTATGGAAATAAATTTTATTGTGAACCATTACTTTAAATTTAACTGCTTTTATAGTAGGGAAGGACTTTTTGTTTTTGGGAGTGTGCGACAATTTCACTTTTCAATTAAAACAACTAACTGCGGCAAGTGCATAACGCGCCAAAGCATCTGCTGTTTCAACTATTTTAGTGATATGTGTAACTATTTTTAGAGTTTTAAACACAACCGCTTTTATATAAAAAAATTTTATTGAAGTGCGTTTTTATTAACAAGTGGAATCCAATTATTTATTCGGTTGAAATATTTGTTACCCATTACTTAGGCATCAAAGTGGAATTAGTTAAGTGCACACATGGTTAATTAAGAGTTCATTACAAAAAGCGGATTTCGAACAGATTTCGAAATTTATAATAATAATAATTTAATGAAATATTTTCAAGTTTCTCTTTAATTAGTTACTTTTGTCTAAAAATTTATTGTATTTATATATGTTTTTAAATAATAGTGAAACTAACGAAACACCACTGTTATTACCTACAAGTATATTCATTGGCACCAAACGACGGCCATTACTGCAGATGGCCGTTGCCACAACCACATCCATGATCAGAAAACGCTATTAAACAAAGACTTATTAAGTGCCACAACTAAGCACCAAATTTAGATGCAAAACTGTAATTTGGTATAGGGGATCGCAGTAGTGAGAGGCGCTTGTAAGCTAAATATTTTTTAAAAGTAGACACGATGGAATTCCCTAAAAGATTTAATGTGTCGGTTTTGACAGCCAAAAAATGCCTATTTTCGCAAAAGTTTTTTTTTTCATATATTCCTTCAGAAAGAATAAATTGTTCTGGCAGATGAATTAAAGAAGATAGATACGCTGTTTATAACGTTCCGAAATCGATGACAAAAAGCTGATGCACATTTTCGAACAGGAAAAATTAACGGCGGCTGAAAGTTGACGAAGAAAAACGAAGAATCAGTGGCTGACAAGCAAAACGTGAAAATTTCTGCATGAGAACTTGCGAAGAATGCTATAGGGTCCCAGAGTATAATCCTCTGTTGAATTCAATCGACGAAGACTTCAAGACGCGCTTTTCTAGAGAAGTATTGGATGTATTTCAACTGAGTTTGCTGCTTCCAGAAAAAGTGTGTGCTTTTTAAAACTACAGAAATGGGAAACTAAAAAAATGGGAAATCAAAGGCCTTTTGGATAATGACAATGTGGTGCGGCGTTTGAAGCTCAAAAGTGAACTTGATCACTGGCAGTGCCATTGGGCGCAGAAGCAAAAGTCAAAAGATAGCAAGTTACCGACCACTGCTTTGGAAACGTTGAAGAACTGCAATTTACACCTATACCCCATAGTATTCTTTGCATATTCTGCACAATTCCTGTGACGAATGCGAGCTTTGAACGCCCTTTTTCGATACTTCGCCGCATGAAAACGTAGCTGAAGACGATCATGCTTCAAGACAGGTTGATCGGCATGGCATTGCTGCACACGCATCATGAAAATTGAATTTCTGCGTTATTTTTACTCACAGCTGCAATTTTTTTTCAACTTTCCCGAATTTTTTTTTTTTTTTTTTTGTTTTTTTGTTAAATGAAGCTTAAAATCTCACATTTCGAACACGATATGGTATGATACAATGTGATTGAAAGCACTGGAGATATTCTTACCACTACAATGACATCTTTTGACAAAAGACTTTTTCGACTGCCAATATTTCTTCATTCGCCAAAAAAATTTGTAAATATAATATAAGTAGTTTAAGTTTTTAATTTAAGTTCTTAACCCCAAGCATTGTCGAAATCGGATTATAATGGCTAATTTCTTATGGCTGATTTTGTACCGAAAAAGTCGGTCGAACTGTGAGTTGTGGTTTTGAAATTCGGGCATGACATGTTTTACAGGAAATGGGTAAAAGTGGTACGTCCTTTCGAACTATCGCTTCACTTCTAGTGATATATATGTATGTAAAAAATCCTAAAGAAATTCCGAAATTCTAGTGACTATTTATCTTCTTGTCTTGTATTTTAATTGAAGTATATCCGAATCTCTCATATATCACTTTACCTTACGAGCCTGCAAATCATACCGTCGCACCCAAACTTAGATATTCCTTACTTGTTTTGTTATAATTATTTAAAGTTTTTTTGTTGTAAAAAGATTCCAGTTTGTGATTAAATTTTTCTTTTTGTTTCATTTAAAAATTTTATGGACAACATATCATAAAAGCATAAAATTAAGTTTATGTTAAAGTTACTTTTTATCATTTTAACGATTTCGTTTTTGTTTCGGGATAAGTTGTATTTGAACTTAGTAGTCCGAAGCAAAAGTTTTTCAATGTGCAGAATGGTGTATGAGTAATATGTGAGCGTTTACATAAAATGTGTTAATTTTTTGCAATTTTATCAAAAATAAGGAAGCCTGAACCACACAATTTGCATCAGTACTCTCACAAAGTTCCTTGACGGTAAACAGATATTTTTTTGAGAAGGGGAATATTAGAGAGGCTTAGCCAAGACATCAATTATTGGTCTAAAAGTCTTTTCGTATTTTAACATACTGATTTTTAACAGCATTTTGAGTTAACGTCCGTGAGCTCAGTTTAATACAAGTGGCAAAATTGATTTGTTTTAAGTCTTGACTATAGTGATGACAAAAGACATGCTTAGCAGCTTTAATAACCGTAAGTCTAAGTCCTTCTTAGTTATTATCGAGTATTATATGAATCTTAAAACAAAATAAAGAATTACTCGCAGCAATTCGAAACCACAAGATCAAACGGAATTCCTCACTGAACACTCGCAACTTTTACCCACATTCCTTATAAACTTTTATTGCCAGCACATCTTTATTGAAACTGTTTTTCAAGCGCTTTATTGTTATTACACGTGCACAAACCCATACACACCCACGCAAATGTAATATAAATTACAAGCGCCAAACTCTAAGACACACACACCACTTAAGTTGCATTTACGAGCCAACCGCTCGTATGGGAGCGTGAAGCGCACTATTTTCACCGTAATTCAAAATGCATTAAATGCGATTGCTACCTTGCCACCACGAACACACACGCACACATGCCGCTTTTGATGCACTGCGAACAAAGCTCTACCGCTATATATGACTCGCAGACGCGTATGTATGTGCGGGCGTTTAACAATGGCGAAGTGATAAAAGTTTTACAAGCTTTATTTGTCACCGGCCACAAAGGAGCAATTTACAAAAGGAGTCTAATAAATTTATGAGCATCACTTCAAAAGCGAAATATTTCGACAATGTAAAATTTGCAAAATATGGAAAATATGAAAAAAACTCGCTTAATGCATACTTTATTAACCAACAGTGAAAGAGCGGGAACTATGCGCACACAAGCACACGAGTATCAATTACAGGGAAAAAGTTTTGATCGCCTAATAAACTGTTAGTTAGATGCATTGTTCACGAAAGTGGAGTTTAACCATTTTTAGGAAATAAACGAAAATTTCGCCGTCACTTGAGTTGCAGCAATTGCGCTAAATGCACCTGTATTGGAACAAAGTGCCAACATAAGTTTATTGCGATTACTGTCTATGCAGAGTGCACGAGGGGTTTCAACGTTTCCAAAGTGGTCGTGAGGACATAAATGACGATCAACATGTGGGCCAATCAAAACCCGTGATCACCTGTGACTCACTGTGCGTGAATTCATCAAAAATCAGCCCAAAATCGTCATTGAAATTCATGGAAATGGAATTGGACATCTTCAAGATATCGATTTATCGACCAAAAATTGCTCAGAATCCAACAATCGAAGGACATTATTAAAGATGTCAAAAAGGACAAAAAATTCCTATACAATATATAATCCAAAAACGAAACGCCAGAGTGCTGAATGGAAGGCAACGGACGAGCCGAAACCAAAAAAATCGCGCATGCAGAAGTTAAAAGTAATTTGCTTTTATGATTCCAAGGGCAGTGTCCACACAGAATTTGTTCTATCCGTTAATGCGATATTCAGCTTTTTGGAAAAATGCATTTGCCCATGAAAGGAAAGCGTTATGCAGACGTAGAGATCATTCAAAAGACTTGCCCCGCCATACTGACGGCCATACCGGTCAACGAGCTAAAACACTCATTCGACATGCTTTTGGATCGTGCAAAAAGCTGCATTCAAGCAGAAGGGGGCTATTTTGAATAAAAAAAATTGATTCTCGCGAAACCCAATTGTTGTCTGTTCGTTTTTTAAAAGTCTTGTGTACTTTGGAACACTCCTTGTATGATCAACATAACCGACCATCAGCCATCTTGAAGCCCAGTATTCATTATACGATAATATTCGACCGAATAGACCAGGTGCAGCACCCAGTAAAGAAAATATGGAAGCCGCAGCTGAGAGTGCACAAGAAGGCCGTAGAAAGTCAATTCGGTCCCAACTCGGACAGACGTATGGAACGAATTGACGCATTTTACGTCGAGATCGTAAAGTAAAAACGTATAAAATACAGCTTGTACAAGAACCGAATCCGCTCGACCTTCAAAAGCGACATCCCTCCGTTTGTAAATCGAGTCTGCACATTTGGGCTCTTGAAATTATAGATTCATGCAACAGTAGCCATTAAATATAGATTGAGCATAATGGGTTCAATTATGGGTTATGATACTACAAGAACAAAAAAATATTCGAAGAAAATTAAAACGTCAAAACTCCGAAATTGTTGATTCCACCCTAATGCATCTAACACTGTGCGCTACCTACCTATCTACACTATTTTGACTATGAACTTTTGATGGAGTAATTAATTTGCGCTCTTAAAATTTGTAAACGCAACTCAACACAGAAATATAGTAACTATATTTACCCACATACATACATATATAGAAGTTCATAAAAAGTGTGCATGTAGTATAAACTAGCTAATTTAGACTGCTAGCGAAGTGAAACTAAAAAATTAATAAAAAAAATTAAAATTTTTAATCAAATTACGTTGGTTAATTGCTTTCTTCGCTCGCTTTTGATGTTTTCAAGCTTTTTGCCACAGAACTTTTGCAGCTCTTCCACACACTTTTTAAATAAACTTTGCCTGCCCTGCGTTTCCTATGTCTCTTTTGGTGCATGTTTTCCTTGTTGCCTTTTGTTTTTTTTTCGAGTATTTATTTTGCTCATTTTTAGCTGTGACTTAAGTCCGCTGCACGAATGCTCCTCGGCGCAATGTCAACCACTTTGGCAACTTTTCACGCCAGCTAATAAGCAGCTGAACTTTCGCATAAAGTCTCAAATGGACAAACACTTGAAGAGTGCAACTCAAATTACAGACATTAGCACTCGTTAACAGCAGGAGTGCGAAGAGCGAAGGGGTGTCGCAGGCAGAAGCGTAAGTTTAACACAATTTTAATGCTGTGGCAAAAAATGTGCTGAAGGCAAGCGTGCTACTTAGAGTGACTCTTGTGCGGAATTCCACCAAAAATTTGATTTCAAATATAAGTACACTTCAAACAAATGAAACAGCGATGATAAAAGGATTTACAGAGCGTGACAGGGAATTAAGAGCGAAAGGAATGAACTTTTAAGCTCGAGGTTGGTATGTGCGCAATCTTAGCTTCAAAAGTGTGGAGGAATGCTACTAGTGCCCTGTAAAAGATAATACAAAAACAGAAACAGAATATTTAAGCATCCTTTAAAAACTAATTAAAGTTATATTAATAACTWGAGTATTCGGTTGGGGGTGGGGTTGAGGTTGGTCGGCACGCTCACTTTAAAACTTCCACAGAAATATAAAAGTGGGCGTATGATGAACTGGAAAATGTTTCAAAGAAATTTTTTTCTTAATAAAATTAGGTTTACTCGGCTTTTGCTAATTACTTATAGTCTCTTCGCGTATATTAATTGCTAATCTCTATCCTAAAGGGCTTCAAAGACTGACAACGAGTTTGTTGTGAGTACATGGTACATGGTACATTGTGTCAAGCTGTCGTTTTATTTTTGTTCAATATTGTTTGGCATTTCATYAYKGAAAGACTTATGCCTGAACAACATTTACGAATTGTTCAACTTYATTACAACAATTCACGTTCTGTAAAGAATGTGTTTSGCGCGCTTCGCTAAACTTATGATCAACATATTCGGCACACGATCACTCATCTTGAGATTCAGCATTCATTATTAGATAATATTCGACCGAATAGACCATGTCCAGCACGCAACCGCACCTGAAAGTAAACATCACGACCGTGGAGAGTCGATTCGGTGCCGTTCGCACCAGCTCGGACTGACGTGTGGAAYGACTTGGAGCATTATACGTCGAGATCTTAACTTCAAAGCTTAAAAACACAGCCAACCTGTTTGTCAACCCATGTCTATGCGCGCCCAGCGGATCTTATTCGACTAATTGTGGTTTCATTGGGCAAAGTAACTCTCTTTCAAACATCCATGGTGGGATATTTATATTTTTGACGAACGCGAATGGAGTCTTACGGTGTTTATCACCTAAGAGGGTATTCCGGGCTAGAATTTTGAAAAAAATCGTTTTTTTTTGCATATTTTGAAAGTTTAGACTTTCAAAAATATGACCTTGGAATGATTTTTCAAAATTCGACTTATTTTCGGAGATACAGGCGATTTTTTGACGTGGCGTCCGTGTTCACTAAAATTGTCTCCTAAACTTTAAACGCGTTTTTCTCGAAACTACTTTTTTTGAGGTGGTTGACATGATATCTCAAGTTCTACTGAACCGATCCCTTTGAAATTTGGTATATATCTTTTTTATACAATGCTCTATCGTTTCTGCCTTTTTCTTACTTTTGATTTGAAGTATTTAAAAAAAAAAATTTTTTCAAGTCGAAGCCATTTTGTTGTTTTGTAATTTTTTTTTTTTTTGTTGAAAGTGGTCAACCGGATAACAACATCCTTACTAATGAAGAATTTTCTTGTTTTTTGTGTTTTAGATCTCTACAAGGGTTGAAATCACGTCAAACAGGGCGCTCCGTTTTTTTATACTCTCGCAACAATGTTGCTAAAGAGAGTATTATAGTTTTGTTCACATAACGGTTGCTTGTAAGTCCTAAAACTAAAAGAGTCAGATATAGGGTTATATACACCAAAGTGATCAGGGTGACGAGTAGAGTTGAAATCCGGATGTCTGTCTGTCCGTCCGTCCGTACAAGCTGTAACTTGAGTAAAAATTGAGATATCATGATGAAACTTGGTACTCGTATTTCTTGGCTCCATAAGAAGGCTAAGTTCGAAGAAGCTCAAAAATGGAAGAAATCTGATAATAACCACGCCCACCACCCATACAAAGATTATGTTGAAAATCACTAAAAGTGTGTTAACCGATTAACGAAAAACGTCAAAAACACTAAATTTTACGGAAGAAATATCAGAAAGAAGCTGCACTCAGGATTTCTTTAAAAATTGAAAATGGGCGTGGCGTCGCCCACTTATGGACCAAAAACCATATCTCAGGAAGTACTCGACCGATTTCAATAAAATTCGGTATGTAATATTTTCTTAACACCCTGATGACATGTACGAAAT
>NW_017534608.1:237262-275574 GCF_001853355.1 Bactrocera latifrons
TTTTTTTTTTTTTTTTTTTTTTTTTTTTTTTTTTTTTTTTGTGTGTGAAGCCCCCACGCCACCGGCCCGTATCTCGACGAATTTTGGTGTTTTTTCTTGCAATTTTTTTTTTATATTACTAAAATAACAATAAAAAAAATTTGTAAAAATGGATGTAAAAATGTTTTTAATTTTTTTTTATCTTAGTTTAAAAAATGCCTAAAATTCATGCGTCTACACCAGAATACTCCCTTAAGAACGGGTTTTTTTACTCACACTGTAGCTTTGAGCCCGTTACTTTTCAGGCTTCTTTGCACAGTCTTAACACCGAAATTTTACTTAGCGGACCTCTCTGATGCCGTTGTCAGCTTGCATTTTTTTTTTTAATTTAATGTTAGGTCCAAAGATAAATTTTTATATTTAGCGACTTATCGGTAAGAAACATAATTCTTTATATATTCTATAACGCTTTCCTTCAAAGTAGAATTTACAATTTTTCCATCATAAAACAACTAAAAAGTACCCAAACTGCTATATATCATATTTTTGAAAACAATTAAACTCTTTTTCGGTTCGCTTCGATTCAAAGAGTAAAGTCCAGTTACTTAGAAAAAAGGGTTACCAATTGGTAATTAATGCAACACTAAAGAATTTAAAATAGAAAAACATTGACACACTGATGTCATATTGATGAAATAATGACCAAGCATACATTTTTGAACACTTTTGTCTCTTTCTCTATATATGAACACAAATACTCCATACATAGTTATATCCACAATTCAAGCAATCAAGGTCATTACGTTCAGGTCACAGGCTTTTAGCTGAACTTAAGCAAAATTCGGTATTTCCAGTGGACTATAAATCAAATAACACGCCTTAAAGATAGTCTCATAAATGCCAAGTAATGAATTTTCATTAATAATCTGTGAATTATTCATTGGACTGAAGCCTAAACTGGCAGAGAATTATGAGCGTATGTGTGTGTGTGTAACTGTATGGCAGCACAAAGCCAACAACAATGAGCAGTGCGGGCGGCTGGCGAAGCTTTCGTTGCTGAGACTTCAATTTTAATTAACTTTTAAGCCAAATTTTGAAAGCACGCACACAAACACACCCGCACTTTTGTGTGCAGTATACATGTGTGTGTGTGTGTGTGTGTTTTCACAATAAATAGAGTAATAAATAGTGAGCTTGTCCATAGATTAAGATATTCTATTTACGTCTTTATAATACCTTTATTAGCTGGATTATTTCCTTCTGAAATTTGGAACATTTTCAAATGTAATTTTCGAGCGTAAACTGGTTAAACAGTTTTGTGCAGCTGCCAGCAGCACATGGCGAGAGTTTAGAAATTTCGACAAGCGGCTTTTTACAGATTCCCATTTTAATTTCACTATAATTATTATTTAGTTTGTTTACATTGCTTTTGTTTTGCTTTGGCGCTCATAGTTGGCAAATTTCGCTCTGAAAGGGGCGCTCACAAACTATAAAACTAATCCACACACACACTCTCGCAACTTTTATTTATAATTCCCAAAAAAGAGCGAACAAAAAATTGTTTACTACAAGTGCCAACTTTTAAGCCAGCTAATTGCAGTTTTTGGCGTAAAATGTAAATCTCTTTGAAATAAAAGCGCAAAAACAGAAAAAGAGTAAATGTTGGAAAAGCGTAAATATTCAAAGCGGCAAACACCACAAAATACATGCCAACACATTTGTCCTGGCACTTGCCTCCACGAATTTCGCTGCTGGCTCTAATCTCACTTCCTCGCTCTCTCTGCCGCCAACGCCGTTTGCCAAGCATTTGCGTTCGGCGACCGCCTAATTTCATATCCTCAAGACGCGAGCTGCGGTCATGTGCTGCTGTGGTGTTGAACATTTTTGGCAAATACTCGTACGCAACACAGCGAGGCAGGACGACGGGAAGGCATGAACGACCGCGCAACATACAAGCACATCGCCGGCTAACGAACTTTGGCGCGCAACCGAACAATTTCACTGCAAATCATTGACCAAAATGACCTACAAAAATCTACATATTTGAAACACAAACAGAAAGTGGCGCGCAAAAGAGAATTCGCCACAAAATGTAAAGAAAAGAAAAACCACAATGAATGCAAATATACACAGCAAATGTGTGTATGTGTGCGTATGTCCTTTCTTTTGAAATGCATCCTGTTGGGAAATGAACTGTTTAAAAATTAATTGTTAAACAAGACTTCACTGTTCATTTTATAAAAATTAAGTGTTGTCTTCGAAGTAACTACAAAAGTGCAATTATTATATAGTTGATTTGGAGTCAATTAGTAACTAGTTATTTTCGGACCAGTCATTGTAATAGAAATATGAAGATTATTACTATATATGGTATTCTTTATACAATTTAATATCATGGTAGAATATTTTCAAATCGCCCTTCAAATATCAAAACTGAATTGAAAAAAAAAACACATTACAAATCCTAGACGTGTGGGTGGCATACTTTATTAGAAAATTTTTAAATCTTTCGAGAAGTTTTTCAGCAGTGACTTCAATGCCATGATGAGTGTGCAACAACGCCAGCCCGATCAACTTATCTTGAAGCATCTCAGCCTCCTTTTGATACGGCGAAGAGAGAAAAAGAGCATTCAGAGATCGCATTCGTGACAGGAATTGTGCAGAATATGCGAATAAAACTATGAAGTATGGGATATAGGTCTAGTAGTAGATATACGTCTAGGTACAACGTGTCAATGTGTTTTTATGTGAATACCTGTCTATGAAGACTAAACTCCACGATGCTTTCTATTGCTAGAAGCGCATTGATCAATACAATGCGTTGATCAGCGCCCCAAAGCATAAATGCATTTTGCACTTAATTTTTGGTTCCAATTGGTTCAGGTGGATAACTCGCTGTCTTTTGACTTTTACTTCTGCCCTCAATGGCACTGCCAGTGATCAAGTTCACCGCATTGTCATTATCCAAATCTATCTATCAAGCAGTCAATAAGATTTTCTTTCTTCATTTCTTTGGTTTTCAGAAGCACGCACTTCTTCTGGAAGCAGCAAACTCAGTTGAAATTCATCCAATACTTGTCTAGAAAAGCACGTCTTCAATTTTCGCCGATTGCACCCAACGGAGCAATTTACACTGAGAGCCTGTAGTATTCTTCGCAAGTTTTCATACAGAAATTTTCGCGTTTTGTTTGCCGGTCGCAGCTTCTTGGTTTTTGATGAGTATCATTACTTTTCCCGTTATTTCCTTATTTTTCCAATCATTTTTTATGTTGGAAAACTTGGAGCATAAATCGCGGAGAATGTATCAAGCGAATATATCACAGATGGAGCTGAATACAAAATCTATCAAATAAAATTTACCCCCTCTGAATCCGCCATCCGTTCGATCGTTGAGCACTTCCAATAAGCACTTTTTGGTCTCTTCCAGCCTTGGTCCAGCCTCTTCCTGCTTTTTCTACCTCCTCAATGCTAGAAATATCGGCTCTTCTATGTGTCATTTTTTTTCAAGAAAAGTCTATAGACTATGAGCACCTCTGTGTTAACTGATTAAACCTGGTATTTACGTTCCTTGTCTTTATTTTCGACATAAATATCGAACATTCTTTGATCAGCATTATCAATCGATGAGCGTACAAATATTAGTTAATAAAATTGTTCGGAACTTTCAAATTTAAATATAATCAAATATTTATGAGCGGGTGCCAACCACTTTCAAAAAAAATTTTCTTGTAGGGGGTTGCAAATAATACACTATTTAGCTATGTTCCAGGCACTACCGTCTTTTTTTATTTATTTTTTTTTTTTATTTCGTTGCTGTCATATTTGCTTTGTTGTCTGGTTAGCCTTTTGGCTTGTTGGCTCCTTTGTAATGAGGTGTGCCATGCAAACGTTTAACGTTGAATAAAGAGAGTTGAAAAATCATATAAGTTTTATTAAAGCAATGTCAAATCCATTTTTGACTTGCCGGGGAAAATAATTTTTTCAAAATTTTATATCGTTGCTTTTTGTAAAATAAAGTTTCTTCAACAATTTTAACAATTTTTATGTGGAAAACATACAAGAATAGATGAATCTTAATATTGAGGTAGTGAAAAAAATGCAAAAAAAAGACGCAGGCAGATATACACACACTGTAATATTCTTCAGAAGGAATATAAGTGAAATCGATTTTGGAACGGAACAAATAGTCAGATATATTATACTTCGAACTAACATAGATAAAAATGTAACCGGAGTGCAAGCGATCATCTCGATATCTGTAGAAAGAGCGTGAGTTATCAGAATACATGACTTATAAAAGAAGAAATTTCGTCTAAATCATCTTATTGTCATTATTGGGCCATTAAGAACTGGATTCTTTTTTTAAGAAAGTCATATCTCAGAGAGAGATATGCGGAGAGAGACCACCGTTTTTAAGCGAACCATTTAGACGTTTGGAGTATGTCATCAAAAACTAAGAGAGAGTTAGGAGTTTTTATGCAAAACAATTGCGTTCTCACAAGGAAATTCGTTATTACGTTGTGATACCGTTTGTAAAAAAACCGTTCTTAGAATAATAAGTTTACGGCGTATCATAACTACATAAATGCCGGAGTGTATTTCAAGCAGTTTCACGCAAAGTTGTCTTCGCAGAACTCCACCTTAATCTTATTAGCTAAAATAAAACAAATAGAGGAACACACAAAGACATTTTTATGCATTTTTCCCTTGTCAATACTAAAGCTTATGTTATTTGCATATTTCCAAAAAATACTATAGCATAAATTCAATACATACAAATACAAACATGCAAACGCATGGATTTCCATAAAATAAAAACTTTTTTATTTTCACTTGACTGGATTTAACAAGAAACTCAAATGATGCTTTTGCAACTTTTCTTTTGTATATTTATTTTCAATTACAAACCGCATTGCAATGCGCATACACATACACGCATACATGCATGCACTTACAAACATACATAATAGTTGGTTGGCGCGCACAATATGCAGATACTCCACAACACACCTGACGAGCTCAAATCGTTGCCGGTCTTTTCGGTCGCGCGCTGTACCACATCGGATTTGCTTAAGTGCACGAAGAAATACACAGTTACATATGTATATAAAAACATATGCACAAGTGCGAGCGCGCAAACTAACAATCGATGGAAATGGTAATGGTAAGATGTCAACTGGAAATACCATCTTAACAGAGGCTTTGAAGCACTGCAAAACGCTCAAGGACACAGTGTTATCGGAGGACATGGCAAAGCCCACAAGCTCATGAATTGGGAGAGCACAATACATGAATATCAAAAGTCTAAAGAGGTAAGGGATCAATTTTCTTTTAGACTGAAGACAAAGCGCCAATGCTTTTGTTCTTGTACTTCTGATTTAAACTACGATTCTGAGAGATAAAAAAAATTTATAAATACATATAACTATATACATATATATGTATATGTATATATATATACGGCTGGATGTTTCCGGTGGAGTTTTGTATAAAATTTAAGTATTAATATAATAACTAATCACAAGGGTTGCCAATATTTGAAAATTTTCTTCGACTGATTTCACTAGTACGCGGAATTACGGTTTGGCAATTAGAAGATGAATATTCTTGAAATTTTCTCAATTTATGGTTTATGCAGCTAACAGTAAAAGTCTTGCTTATAAAGATTTTATCAGTAACTTATATATAGGTTAGTCGAAAAACCCGTTTCGCATTTTGTTAATAGATTTCATAGCAGTCGTATATCTCCAGCGCTACTAATCACATGTGTTGGAAAAGTATGATTTTATGCTTCATTTAACCAAAAAAAAAATTAAATTGAGGGAAGTTGAAAAAACGATACAGCTGTTCAAAAGTGAGTGATAATAATTCAGAAATTCGCTATATTTTGAAATTGTTGTGTGAAAAGGGAAGAATGCCACGCAAGTCACAAATGAAATTTCTGAAGTTTACGAAAACGATGCTGTACCAGTTCGTGTAGCACAACAATGGTTCGCTGGCTTTCGTCCTCGAAATTTCGATGTGAAAGATGTGTTGGTACAACATAAATTGTCTGTGAAAATTTTTATGGACCGAATTAACACCTGCGACTTTTTACTGAAACGAAATTAAATCGAACAATTTCTGAAGTGAATGGTAACAGAAGACGAAAAGTGGATCAGTTGCGACCATATTGTGTGAAAAAGGTCATGGTCCAAGCGTATTAAAGCTCAATTAATGGTCGCAAAGCCTCGAAAGCTTATGCTGAGTGTTTGGTGGGATTGGAAAGGAATTATCTATTTATGAGCTGATCCAGCCTAGTCGAACGATTGATTCGACATTTTAAGTAAAGTTGAATTCAAGAGAAGCCTGTCAAAATTATTTGTCGCAGTGGAATAATGTCTCTAGTGGAAAAATAGCAAAACCTGGTTGACAAAAATGGTACATATTTGGTTCATTAATGTTAATTATAAGTATACAAAATAAATTGAAGTATGGTTATAAATACGAAAAGACTTCTTCGACTGCCAAATATACAAAATTAATTATATAAATATAAATAAAAATCGAAAATTCTGAATCGATTTGGATGCATATTTCCTACAGGACTCTTGGATTTACACGCACTCATTCATTCAAAACTTGAGTGCCGGCGTGAGAGTGTGTGCTAGTCTGCATCATTTAGCCGTGACACAAATCGAAATATACAAACAGATTTCCATTTGCAGGAAACATTTCAATGTGAATGAATATATGCATTTGCCTGTATTTGTAAGCATGAATGTGATGCGTGGTAGTATGTGTGTTTGAGTGAGTACTCCTGCGAATGCAGTTAAGCAAGAGTGCTCTTGAATGTATGTGCATACACTTGTAACATAATACATTTGCACACACACACACGCACATGCAAGCCAATGGTGGCTTACAAATGTGCAAAGTTTGAATTACAACTGCCTGGCAGCTGCTGCATTGCACCTTGAGGCAGCGCCTATGGCGCGCAGCCAGCATGCCAGTGGCGGCGCGAGCGCTAGCGTCTGTGCCAAGCGGCATTCGCGTAGAGCTGGCGGGAATGGCGCAGCGCAGCTGTGGCAGTCAACCACATGAGTAACCACTTTTGTGCAACACAAACTGCTGCGCTAAGTGCACCGCACACACATTACCGCTACGCCACCACACACCACGCTGCCCTTGCCCATCCGGGCAAATGCAGATGCGATTGCTTTGCCAATGACTCGTACACAAGCATATTTTCAGGCGCTTATTTACACTTAGGCACTTACCGCTGATCGTGATGATGATGTTTGTTCGCCGTCGAAAATGTATCGAAAATGTAGTTGAGCATTGGCGCATCGGTCTTCTGCGGTTTGGGTAGAATGTATTTGCTCTCCACCTTTTTCGCTGAGCCGCGCTGACGCCCGGCCGTGCCACCGGTGGCGGCTGTTATAATCGCCTGTGACTTGGCAGTATTGTGTTGGTGCTCGGTGGCCAGCGTTGTTCTTGTTTTCGCCGTCGTTGTCAATGCAATGCGCTGAGTGCCAAGATGTTGCATGTTATTGTTGTTATTGGTAATGGTATTTGCGCTCTCATCGGCAACATTTGCATGGCTGGCTGTTCGATCAGACGCCGTAAGTGACGCGGACTCGGATAACAAAGATGCTGATGACAATGAGGCCGATGCTGGTGATGCAGCCGTTGCTATCGAGGCTGAGCTGGAAGATGTCAAGGGCGCATCCACCGCGATTTCCTGAGCCATGGCCGATATTTCCATATTATGGTCGCTCACGCTTAATAACGATAAGGACCTCAAATCGTCCCGCGTTTGATTATTGCTACTACTGCTATTGTTGCCGTTGATACTCGTGTTGCTGCTACGGCTGTTGCTATTGTTGCTGTTGTTACTGTTATTACTATGATTTTTATTATTATTTGCGTATGCTGTGAGTCTTGGTGCGGCACTCACGCTCACGCTCGTTGCGTCGTCGTCGTCTGTCGTATGCGTCAGCGAAGCAATATGTTCCGACATGACGTAATCCGTATTATCGATCTCTTGCGAATCTGAAATGCAAATAGACACAGTAGATGAGAAAAACTGTGAGAACATGTGTTGGTGCGTGAGTGATTGAGTGTGCAAAAAAAAGGCATGGAAGCAATTACGAAGTTGCTTAGGCAGAAGCCATCAATTGAGGTGTATGTATGTATGCGTAAAACGAAATATGTATGTTCTCATATATTCACCCATTTAACATTATATATGGGTATAAATAAATACGATAACCCAGTGAACCGAAAATGACTGCACAATTTTTTCGAATCAAGCCACGTTCATTTCAGTGATTGTCTCGGGTACTCGTGTTAGCAAAAAGTTATTAGCATATAAAAATAGCACTTTAAAGAATCTATACGAAAACTGATTTTAAAGACTTTCCAACAACACTTGAATTCTTCAACGGCCACGTCTTTTTCTGAAATATTTTCACAATGATGTGGATAAGAAAGCAACGGTTTCGGATGCTAAATAAAATGCATTACTTATACCTTCAAACGCCGTGCTCTGGAAGAAAAACGCCTTCAACAGATCAGTTTAGTTAGTAATTTTAAGACAGTTTTTCAACCTTTTTGGAGCAAGCCTTTTTCTGAAAAATTCCAAACCTTTACCCGAACCTGTATCGGTCATTTTATCCCTTTTCGATAAACTGCCTAAACATCAATTGGTCTAAATTAGAGAATAAGTGAGAGAATTTCAGCGAAATTTGGTAATTTGGTAAATAATCTATCAATAAAAAAATCAACATCGGTTTCACCGAAGCTATAATACCTTTCACAAATACGAAGGGTTCCTTATAAGAACTTGACAGCGATAGTGGTCTGAAGCCCCCAAATATTAATGATTTCTAGAAGCCTGCTTAATGGGTTTTTATTTAAGAGTTTCAAGAGGAAGTTAGAAATATATCAGGAGATTCCTAGTTTGGAATTGTTGAACATTGTTGGGTGAAACTTGAAGCAGAAAATCGCCAAGATCTTAAATCTCTGATAGCATATAAGAGCGTAAATGCACCTCTGATCTGATATCATTACTGAAAAATATAACATTAACTTGAAGAGTAGGAGTCTAAATACTTTTGTTTGAAACGAAAAATGCTTTTGCGAAATCATAAGTTGGCCTTAAGTATAAAACTAAAACAAAAGCATTTAAAACTATTCAGTTTCTTAATGTTTTGTGGTATATCTAGCCATAAAAAACGCCACAAAAATTGGGTACTTTCATATTTGTGAAGAAAAGATGTATTAACACACGCCTACACATACCCAAAATATGCAATCAAGCTAAAAAACTCATACACACATACTCACACGAGCAAGGAAATACTATGCTTTTTATGGGTGGTACACAAGAGACAAATGGTTAACTGTAATTGATTACCATATCGGATAACGCTCTTTTTGAATCCCAATTTTCCAAGAATTAGTCTCTGCAGACCAAGCAAAACACGGGCATGCCAGACCCTTGCAATGACATATTGAATGTGAATTGATGACCATGCAAAAATGAAAATGGATCAGATGAAAACAACACTAATTACGAGCTATTCACTGATGCATTAACATAAATTATATGACCTTCGCTGAAAAGCGCCAAAAAAAGGTGAATTTGAAAACAGTTAAGAAAAAGTGCAGACCGAAAAACGGAAAATAAATGGAAAATTATGCGAACACTTCTTTCATTTTGTTTAAAAGTTAATGTTAACTATTAAATAAACACCAGACTGTCTGCTGCAAATCGATGTATGTCAATAAGTCACGACTATTAATCCTCATTGCCGCATAATTAATTACAAACTAAATAAAGCGATAAATTATCATTTTGTTGCTGATTGATAGTCATTTTACAGTAATTTATAACTGCTTTCACGCAGCGCAATTAAATTAAATTCGTTAAGTTGTCGTCAAAGAGCGTGCTTCAATGCTGTATGCTGAACAATCACTGGAACTCAGTCATATGTGGTCAAACATTAAGCGCCAATCAATCTTGGCAATTAATAATAAATCAAAATAAATCATACTTCATTATTTCCAATAAAATTTCCATGGCAATAATTATAAATTAATTAAATTTTTTTTTCTGCCTAATCAGCTGTCATACCGTTTAATCTTTATCCATGTATTATAATTAATATTAAAGATCCGGAAATCGGAAGCCATTAATCATATCATAAATCATAAATCTTAAATTTTAAGTTTTAAATTTTAAATCTGAAATCATAAATCATAAATTTGTTATCAAATTTGCTCATTATTTACTAAAATAGATTGCAAATAAAATGTATTAAAAAACCAAAAAAATAAAAATAAAATAAAAAAATATAAATCTCAAATCTTAAATCTTAACTGTTAAATGTTAAATCTCAAATCTCACATCTCAAATCTCACATCTCAAATCTCAAATCTTAAATCATAAATCATAAATCACAAATTTTATATCATAAATCATCGTCATAAATCATATCAGTACAAAAAAAGTGAAAGCATGCTCACAAATACGCCCTATTTTACTTAAACTTAAAAGCATTAAAAAATAAAACAATTCTCTGATTAAAAAAATTAACACTCTTTGGCTTAATCATTCGGCAACCTGCCTTCGAACGCCGGCACCCACATGTCTTGCTCTGCACAAAGCACCTGCAACTCATTTTCATTTTCGTTAATGGAGGGAGCTGCGAACAAACTTGAGGGGTGAATATTTTCAAGTATTAAAATATCAACTTTTCTACAATAGCAACCAATTTGCCTTTCTCGTATGCAATATTTTTCCGACCGTAAATTCAAAACATCGAACCATAAAAT
This sequence comes from Bactrocera latifrons, assembly GCF_001853355.1. Lineage (NCBI taxonomy): Eukaryota > Metazoa > Arthropoda > Insecta > Diptera > Tephritidae > Bactrocera > Bactrocera latifrons. The sequence continues at coordinate 248,063 of NW_017534608.1, forward strand.
TCGAAGTCGACGAAATGAAACCACCTGTGCCTCAAACACATGCGCAGCACACAAAGTTGAAACATGTGAAGGAGGCAATGCAACAAACAGCTGGAGTACATATGCACTTATGCAAATATATATGCCCGGTGTGTGTGTATATACCATATTTGTGTACCTTTGGTTAGGAAGCAAATGTTTTTACACAAAATTGCATGAAAAATTGCAAAGAATTTAGGTTTACTAATAGCAACACATGTCCTTGCATTCATGGGTATGTATGTGTGTTGGCATTTGCTTTTATTTATGTAGGTGAGTGTGTGTGTGAGTAAATGTTATGTTAAATTTAGTACTAAAGTGACAATTTGGCTTTGACTTTGGAAGCCTTAAAATACCTCTCCTGCTAACTGTTGGTGTGTGTGTAAGCGAAAGCATTTATTTACCGTTATATCTATGTGCGTAGTAAAGGCTTTTGGTAGGAAGTTACTTTTGTGATGTTTACGTTGCATTGAAGCTTTCAAAAAGAAACTAGAAAACGAAGTAAAAACAAATACTCGAGGTATTTTTCGCACAAATAAATATTTATAAGTAAGGCTATGCAGTAGAAAACAGGAAGGTTAAAAATGAAGAAAATCAGTGTTATTGCAATTTAGCAGGCTTATGCAAATAAATAAAATGAAAATGACTAAAAGACGCTATATGACTTACCGATTAAAATCAATTTTTATACTCTTTTATGCTTTAAAGCTTAGGTTCACTTCCCACCGAAATTTAAAACTGCGTCCCGACGTGTTGTACTCATTCGCACAAGCGAGTTGAAAAGCAACAAGAGTAAGTACCGCAAAATTTTACACCAAATTGCTTAAAGCTGTAATCAATCACCAAAGCTAACTGATGTGTCCATACAAACTCTAATATATTTTGTTTCAAAGTTTTTCAAACAGATCCGCTTATCGAGACTTCTTTGCAGAACCTGCCAATTATTATATGCACCTAATAATATTTTTTGACATTTTCATAATTTGAGAGTTTACCCATGTATGTACACGTACATACATACTTCTATGTATGAATAAGTGTTGGCAGAAATTTCCACGACAACATTTTAATTGAAAGTGAGAGCGAAAGTAAATACAACTTTATCCTTCATTTCTGCATACATGCTTTAATAAAAATTAGCCTTATTGCTACAAAGAAACTTTTAATGAAGGTCACCGTGAGCGCCATACACACATATAAATGAGTGTATATATGTGCATGTTTACAGCAAATTTGGGGCATAATTGAGTTACGAGCCAATAGCAGCGCCACTGACAGACAACAACAGTATGCCGAGGCAAAAACAAAAAAAGGAAAAAGAAAAGCGTACAAAAATTAATTTTAATTGAACTTTGACCGTGGACGTTGTACATATATAGAATTAACGGCAAAAAATGAGGGCGAAATATGTAAGTAAAATTATTTTGCAACTTTTGCGAAGAACAGAGGCGCCAATGCAAATGGTCACGCTGAGAAGTTTCACTAATAGCAGCACAAGATGCTACTGAGTGCTCCATTCTTGTAATAGTAATGGTAATGCAGCTAATTATGCATAAGTAGCAAACAACTATATGTGAACACTTCATTCCAATTGCGGCAAATCAAACTGCTGGAACAGTTACTTAGATCGAGCAACTTTCACAGACAACCCCAGATGTTGCTTTAGCAAGATGTGGCGTGTTTCGGTGGCACCAGGCCGTTTTGGAGGGCCGGGAAGAGGTCGCTGATGAATGAGCAAATCCAATGAGAAAACTATGCTCATTGTCTTTTTTGACATTAAAGGCATCGTCCACCATGAATTTTTTCCTCTTGGGCGAACCGTTAACGCCAAGTTTTGCGTGGAAGTACTCAAGAGACTCAAACGAAGGGTCAATCGGGTCCGACAAGACGTAGCAGTCGATTGGAAGTTGCACCACGATTACGCCACAGCTAACCGCCTTTCTTATGAACAGCAATGTAAGTAACCAAGGCCGGTATCGCAACGATTGCTCAGCCACCCTACAGCCCAGAAGTGACCCCCTTTTTTATTTATCTGCGTGAAAAGGCCGATGAGAGTCAAGCATTTGAGACGACAGAGACGATCCAAACAGCATGCACCTCGGCTCTCAAGGCTATTCCGGAGAATGCCATCAATGCCAGATTCAATGCTTGGTAATCGCGCTGCACCGACGGACAAGGAGTATATTTTGAATGTTTTTAAAGAATTGTAACGATTGGCTCAATAAAATTTTTAAATCGACTCCGTCCTATTACTTTTCGGACAAATACTGTATGTGTAAGAGCTGTTCACTATATCAAAGGCAAGTCCACTTTCATACCGTGACTATCATTAATCAGTCTTTGAGTTCGAAGCATAATACCATTAAGCTTCAAGAGAAAGTTATAGCAAAAGAAAGGAAAATTTCATAAACAAAAAATAAATATTTGAAGTGTTCACAACATTCATTTGAGGAGAATAGCTGGTAAGTAGAATACTCTAAGCAAGAGGAATCCTTAGGGTTACAATTTGCATCAATAACTTTTAATCAGCTTCTTCATGATCAGTTGTTTCTAGATCTTTCAGGAGACTAACAACTTACATATCGTATGTTTCTTGGAATCTTTTCCGGAATCCACTTCTAGCAGGGCTTATCCGACATTTAAAGTTGTAATGCTTTGTGTTCGACGGATGGTAAAGAAGTCTTAGAGTAGAATGCCTTTCCGCACATCTTGTATTTTTTATTAATATTCAAAATTTAACTAAGAGCTCTCTACTAGTGACAAATGATAGCAGCAGCCTACTTGTAAGTAGATACCACAAAACTCGCCTCAAGCGCAAAATGAAAAAAAAAGGACTGAAATAAACAAACAATTTCGGAAATAAGATGCCACAAGCAAATTCACTTTGTTACACATGCATATTCAAATTTTTATTAACCAACATTGCCTTCCTTCTAAGAATAGCCACACCCATAGAAAATCAATCTGAAAAGGCTTCAGCTAATCCCTAGTAAATTAACATAATTTTATAAGATAAATCCGAACACTGACCAATAAAATTGAATAAATTTGCCTGTAACTAAAAAGTTTTAATTCAAGAGAAGCAAATTTGTTCACCAGCCAATGCTGTGTACAAATCTCTTCCTCAAATATTCTAGGAATTTTGTATTTCCATCTAGGAAACTCATAAATAACACAAAAGCGAACTTTGCTAATAATCTGGAGATAACTAGAAAGTAAAAAGGAAAATATTTTCCCTTTAAAAATGATAAACCGCCGAGCACATAAACGCTATCTATATTTTTATGCTAGCAATATTTCGACATGGTACATAACTTATATGGGCCCAGCTGCTGCCCGAAGTGCTCATATATGTGTACGAGTGCTTACATTAGACTTTAATTGGGTATCCAAACTCGCGCGTACAAATTGCACATACGAAATGTCGGTGTATTGGCCCTGCCACAGACATGTTTACATCACATGGGGACGTATACATGTAAAGGCGGTTACAGATGGATTCAACATTTTTGCTCGCATTACATCGAGATACGGAATCAAATTTTCTTTCATCACGTTTCATCAGAGTATTTTGTTGCAACAGATTAAAATTTTTAATTACTAACTCAATAAACCCAACAACATGTAGCAGTACGATGAAACCCTGTTGGAGCACTCAGGCGTAATGCGTGCAAATGTTTGAGGATTGGTATTTTGAGGAAATTGTGATATAATTCTGCAAGAAAGGTTCGTTGGAAGATTTATGGTCCTTTGAGCATTGGCAACGGGGAATACCGCAGTCGATGGAACGATGAGTTGTACGATATATTCGAAGACATTGACATAACTCAGCGAATTAAGAAACAGATCAGTCGTCCGAATGGAGGAAAACACTTCAGCTTTGAAGTATTCGGCGCAGTACCCGCCAGGGGCAGGAGAGGAAAAGGAAGACCTCCATTCCGTTGGAATTATCAGATGGTAAAGGACCCGCCTATACTGGGAATCTCCAATTAGCGCCAAACAGAGAAACGGAAGAACGACTGGCATCAATTATGTCCGGTCTTTTATAATGGAAACTTATAACCGAGTGGTGGACTTGACTTGACACGTGGAAAAAGTCTACAATGAACCCATATTAAGCACCAAACCATCTCGGCAAGCCCTCTCTACTAGTATGAACAATAGTTCCAACATGTAAGCTCTGATTTCACGAACATATGCCAGGCCGCACATCCACGAGGGAATATTTGTGTCAATAGGTGACTAAATTGGTAAATATCCGTATGCCAGCATATGCATGTATGCGTGTGCGTGTGCGTGTGTGTGCAAATGTGAATGGGTGCCATTTGGCTGAGCTATCGAATATCGAATGTCGAAGCAGTTGAATGGAGTATGTATCCTCCACATTTACCACAGCCAGCTGCTTAATTTGTGGCGGCAACCGGCAAGTGCACATGCATACACACATACATCCGCACACACACAACCTTACATGAGATTAAACCGGCGATATCATGGCGAGCATTTCAGGCGAACGAGCGAATTAATGCTGAAAGCTAAAACAGATAATGACTGTTGAATGAGTTTAGGATTTTGTCGAGAATTTTACAATATAGACTAGTATATTGCTTTTGCTGTTGCTGCTCCTTGCCTGACGCCAGTAGACTGCACTGCAGCACACGTGACGATTACTTGATCTCATTGGAAATTAGTAATACCCGAAAGTAATTATCGCCGACCATTAACTAAATGTGCATACTTTCACACAGTCAAACACAAAGCCGTGTTTTCAAAATGGAGAGTATAATAAAATAAAGAAGGAGATCGAGGTAATGGAATTTTAATTTTTGCTGGAGAAGTAGAGTATTTGATAAACTCGAGAATTAAGTGCTGATGAAAAACTGATACGGACAGATATTTATTGAAATATTTGTGCACTCGTAAGTATTTTTATTATTTTTCCTGTTAATTATTATTATTTTTTTATATGTTAATTACTAGCTATTTTCTTTTATGATAACTGTTTGCAATTAAAGGTCCTTTTATATAGCAGTGGTATGCTTAAACCAAAACTTAATGCCACGATTAGCTAAATTGTTGCTGATATGACTTTTATAATGCAAAATTGATTCTTGGGCACCTGCTCTTCATGGAGTATATTAAGTTAGTCAACTGAACTATACTCTTGTAAAGAATTTCTTTGGGAATACCTGCGAGAGAGAGAGAGAATTTATTTCAATTAATCAAGACTAATGTGGAGAGAGAATTCTTTTTAAGATTCAGGCGCCAGCATGCCTAGTTAAGGCATGCCTACTTCCAAAAATTAGAAGTTTCTTTAGGAGAGAGTCTTGAGTACCAGACTTAATGTTTGACTATATCGGGGACTGGGAAGGGATCGATAATATGAAAGGATCGAAAGTATGCCTAAAAAGTATACATCACTTCACATTTTGGCACATGCATTATATTTTCGCTCCATGTGCTCATTGTAAGTTGGCGTTTGCTATAGTGCAATTGCGAATTAAGAATTAAGAGCAAAGTTTTCAATGTTTTTCTTCGAATTAAAAAGAAGATATTACTTTCGTGCCTTACTAAAACATTATTAAAATTATAAATATCTATCTTTTGTTTGTCTGATAGTAACAATCGGTTTTCCCTTGAAGACTTGTAAGTACCGTTGAGCTCTGTGGGCACATGCAAGAAGCTCCATCAAACTATATTGACTCATGAACCAAGCGTTGTTGTGGTGTTTGTCGGATCAATATGGCTAGATTGACAGATGGACGATGAGTGGAGCGAAAGCAAGTATGTATACTTTGATAATTATTTTACCTCCGTTAGACTTCTAGAGTTCCTCGAAACTTAGAAAGTATTTGCATGTGGAGCAACTAGAGGCAATCGAAAGGACTTCCTTCAAACATGAAACCAGAAAAGCAAATTAATTAATCCTTCATGGGCGGAGTAGACGAGATAGGCAGGCGTTCTAAAAACTTGTGGCATAGATTTTTTTGGGGACTCTTGGAAATAAAGTTCTTAAATTCTTATGTCGTATACTGTCAAACACATGAAAACTCACTCTGCTGGATTATAGACGGTCCGTTGCTCAATGCCTAATGACGCAAAAGGATATTGGAGCCAACGAACTTGAGTCAAACGCCAACACAACGCCAAAAGTTGCGGTGTCGTCTTTTGCGACTGATGTTCGACTTGGAAGTACATTCGCCAATATTTGTTGAAACCCGAGGAAGATGTGAGATGTGCAGCATAAAAAAGATTAGTTAGATTAGTTAGATTAGTTGTAAACATTGCGGCATATTTTTATGCCGCTATTAAAAAAAGAACTGTTTCGCCGAGTACCGTGGCATTAATAATGGGAAAGTTTGAAGCTCCTTCTTGTAAACTGCAGTACCCTTGAAATGTATAATTTTTTTTTCGTTAATAAAATACACAAATGAATGATAATATTGAAAAATTAATTAGAAATACTATTTTTTTTCTGATCCTGGTCCACTAAGAGTTAAAGGCAGACAAGTTCAAATTATCACCTATAACGGGGCCCTAATATTTCGCATTGAGAAGAGTATTTTTGAGAATTTGTCAGTAATCGTAAACAAAAACTTCAGTTCGTTAAACTGTCTAAATTTAGTTTGGTATCGTATAGTAGAACCGAGCTTACGACAAGGCATGTTATTGAGCTTTTTGATAAGACCAACCAAATATCAGGAGTAAGTAAATATTGAAGTGATATAAGCAAGAATCAGATGAAGAGGTGCACACAGACTGTTAAAAGGCGTATCATTAAAAATACGGTACACTGGTTCCTTTTCCACTCCCTTCTTAATACCAGACGGCCTGCATGGAACTATCCTATAATTGGTTGAACTTCCAATTTAGGAACTAATAACAAAATCTGTGTTTGAAAAGTTTGATTTAGACACTCTCCAATAACCGCCTTTATCTCGCAACTTTTTCCCATCACTCACGTTGATGTAATTGGATTATTGAAAAAAAAAAAAAAAAATTGAAGACCCAAAAGCATTGCCGAATGAAAAAAAGTTTGACGGCATGAAGAGCATGAAGAGAAACCGAAAGCAGAATTCTTCAGAGCGCTCGGTTTGCCTGCCATACAAGCCGAAACGGTTCATTAGAGCTACCACAATTTGACTCATTACGCTCCTCACTCTTTTCGCAGTTCAGCCATTTGCATAACAAACAGCTGCAGTCAGTATTTTGACTGCAAATAACGGTAGCATTAGCAATAATAATAAGTACACGATGAAACAGTAGAAATTAATTTAACAAAACACACACATAAAGCGAACAAAAAAAGTTAACTGACAAACAAATAAACAACAACAAGAAGGGCGAGCACGAGGAAAAAGTTGCGAAAAGTTTTTAATTAAATGACCCTTTTGTTGTTGGTGCAGTAATGAAATTTAATGCTGAAATCAAGACACTCTGAGGCTCGTGACGCTGCAATTTGTAGGCAGGCAGCTAAGAAGCCACTCAGAGCCGGGTGTGAAGCTGGGCGCGTCGCACACGTACACAGGCCAAGCACACCGCAGCATGACAAGCCACTTCCGGCGGGACGCTCACCCAGCGCGAGAAACGTGTGAAAAGTGTGAAAAAAATGAGCCAGTGAGATGTGGCTGGATCTCCGGCTTATTGGAAATGAACTCAGAGTGAGTGGGAATTGCATTAATTGAAATTAATTCTATGAATGGAGGCGGGTAAGTGGCGATAAAGCGTCTATGCTCTAGTGTATGTGTGTGTGTTTGTGCGGTCAATGTGCGGAAAATGAAGAAGGTAGTGCATAAAAGGTGCTCGGGAGAAGCAAGGCATAGGGAAGGTAATTCAAAAGGAGCATCCACCGCAAGTGTATTGAAAGGTCACTCCAAGGACCACTTGCGCAACGAAGCAGAGAAACTGTGGCGGTTGTATCAACTAGAAGTGTCAATTAATTAAAGCAAGAGAACTTTAAGTAAAAGTTGTCAAGTTGAGGGTTAAAAATAAAAATAAAAAAGTGCATGTTTTTAATAGCTATCGAGTTGAAAAGCAAAAGGGTTCAAGGACGTACGTAAAACTGCACACAACGAAACATAGCGATAGCCCGGTGCACACGAGAAGAAGCGATGCAGTGTCAGGTGTCATTAGAAATTAATAGTAAAATAATAAAGTTTTCTAAAATTTACATAAATTTAAAAAGTATCATATTTAGAGGAGTTGGCAATAATATAAGTTCATATTTTTGGTAAGAAGTTTTGAAATAAGGCGAAAATTTTTGAATTAAAAATTTTGCAAAAATGAAAACCTAAATATTTGTCTGTGCCTTATAGCATTAGATCCGTCTGTAGCACTCTGGCATTTATATCTCAACGCGCCAAATACCCATGTCAATGGCACTAGCGATACCGGCAATGTGGAAAGCTCGTATTTTATGCGCTTTAGATTTTTAGTGATACTCGAATGTGACCATAAAATACCGGACCAGTGAAAATAAAACCGTAAAACAAATAAGATCAGCGAAAACATTTGTAAAGGCAGCAACAAAATAAGAGCAGCTCAACCTTGGCACATGCGCTGGAATATGGATATGAATGAATGTAACGGTATATGTTTAATATGTGCTTTTTATGCCACATCTAATGCTCGACCTGGCAAATACACATGTTCATGTGCATGTGTGTGAGTGCGAGTGCAGAGAGGGGTAAGCACATCAACGAGATACAGGAATGAAGGGCCTTCAAACGGTGAAGCGAATGAATGAGCGAATCTTGAATGGCTGAACGTACGAGCGGAGCAAATGAGCAAGCGAATGCTTGAGTGCATGAGGAATGTAGCATAGATATAGGCGGCTGAACTGCTCTGGCTGAAGGTCGGACCTTCGCGCCCCAATAATTTATACGGCAATGGGCAGTGGTCGTAAAATAGAAACTCTCCGCTTCCATAGATTCAATTATTTTGTTATTCTTTTTTCCTTAATTTTATTTTCTTTACAGCGCTACTCATTGCAATTCGGTTTTGTTTATTTGGCTTGCTGCAGCAAAAAAAGCCGTAAAAAGCGAAAGCTGCAACACAAAAACTCGCAAAGGCCACGAAAATGCTTCAGACCCACACAAACACATACATACGTATATATTATACATATATATATGTATATGGTCTCATATACAGCTGAATGAGTGTTTGTAGATATAGTATGTGTGTATGCGAGGCGAGCGCAGGCGAAAGTGAAGAAAATGGAAACGGCAATGTGGAAAGTGCCACTATGAATTTGGCTGCCAAAAGTTGTCAGGTTCTACAAAATTGGTTAGCAAATCTAAGCGTTGACCCACAAGTCAGTAGAATGCAGCGGCCTGGAAGTAGGAGAACTAGCAAAAGGCGGAAACCATTAGTGCCATTTAAATGGTGTAAATTAGCTGCCGTTTGAGGCCACAGTTTAGTGAGTTAAATTTCGTCCGCCACACACACACACAAACACTAATTACCTACAAATTTGTGTGTTTAACAAATTCACGAATTCGGCAACAAATTTACAAGGAGCAGCATTGTACTTAATAAAATAGGTTGCCAACAAATTCATACATCTGGGTCAAGGAAAGCAGAAATGTATAGTTTAGAGGTCAATTTGTGTTTGTTTATATATTTTTTTTTTATTTGGATGTTCAGTTCCGGACGCAACCAACGTTAATATACACATGTATGAACGCAAGTTGTTGAATGCTAAATTCCCAGACCCAAAAAAAAATTCTAAGAATATTTTTTATTTTGCTGTTTTTATAAATTATATGGAGAAATTTGGAAGTACCTTGATTTAAGTTAGGTTTATGAGTGTATATCAAAAAATTAGCAGTGGAATATTTCTATTACAACTTTCAACCCATAATGGGGGTAAAAAAATGTTCGGAAACATACAATTTACATCCATTGACTTCAATGATTTATTTACAACACGGGATCCAAAGGAAACTATACGTAAAGTTTAGTTTTTACCAAAATTTTATTAAGGTCCAACTGATAATTATGGTATAATAACAAAAAATCGATTTACCTAGAGTAAAAAACAGCATTTTACCAACAATAGATATATATATATTTTTTTTTTATTTAAAAAATTAAATGTTTTTATTACAATTTTTTATTGTTACAAACACATATATTAATAAGGACATTCTGAAAATTTTGGAAATAACTATTTTAAACTCGGCCATTGGGACGCCATTTCCGCTGACCTCTCGGAAAAGACATGAGCCCGCATTGGCAGCATAAATTCTTACAAGATCATCTAAAGTAAAAAATAGATGTTTTGGTTAAAACCTTTACTTAGAATTTGGACGAAGGAAAACAATGAATTTTTGCCAGACATTTTTACAAAAAAATTTGAATTTCAGTGATTTTTTTTTAATTCGGCCTAGCTAGCCTCGAGCGCACAAATTCTCTCTGTATCTCAAGAATTGGGTCTATTTCAAGCCACAACCTGACGAATTTTGAGCTGGGATTTGAACTTGCATCCATATAAATTGTTCTCAGTTAGCAACTAAAGCCTCTGCACCACCGTCAGCGTCGTATATTTGCTGATTTTGCTTTGGAACAACTTGAAAACGATAAATTGTGGAAACGATAAGTTGTGGTGCGATAAATAAATAAAACTGTTGATTCGGACGTGAAGAATATACACAAATTATTCATGAGCAACCATTACATTCACCTAAATTGGCAGTCTAGTGTGGTTTTTGTTCTGGTGGAAAAATCGGTCCGTACTTCTTTCGACATCTAGCTGTTGACACCCTTATTGTCAACGGAGAGCGGTATAGATCGTTGACAAGCAAATTTTTATAGCAACAATTGGAAAAAGTTGATCTTGACAACATCTGATTTCAACATGTTGTGCCTACGTGCCACACAGCGCGTGCAACAACCGAATTATTGCGAGAATAGTTTGGAGATTAAATTATTTCGTTAGACTACTTGTAACGGAGTTATTTGGAGTCATTGGTCTTAAGCAATAAACCAGACTATATTTAAGCTTTAGAAGCTAGTATTTAACGTGCTATTCATGAGATACTACCTGATTTTTTCTACTTATTTGTACCATACTATTAATTTTTATCAAGACTTATATTCGAAACAAATTCAATACCTTTATTTAAATTTTACAGTATTAAGAAAACTCATTGGCCCCAAGAGGGTTGGTAAATGGTGTGATCTTCTGGTATAGTATAAAAAGCATTCAGGTGAAGGAATGTAAAGTTTTTAAAAATAACTAGTATTTTGACTTTCAGATCCCTCCATTACATTACAATCCTAAAATACCTCAGCACCATCTGATAAACACACGGGCTAGTCCATATCGAATCGATAAAAACACGTTCCAAGTTTGAAACAATCTTCATAATGTTTGTGAGAAGTTTGATCGCTGCGATGGCCAATAAAATTAACTACCAGTTTGCTTGAAATTTTGCGTTTTCAATGAATGAAGTGTTTTGGAGGGCCGACTTTATCACGAACGCAAGTACTTCAGTGATGGGCGTGATATCATCTCAGTTTTCTTCCCCACTACAGGCATAAATTCTTGGGAACTCTACCTCATACAAAATTCCCTTGCATAGTTGCTTATTGACACTTATCATGCGTTTATTAGTAGTTGAAAGTGAATCAAAATTTTGATTTATAAAAGAACAAATACATTCGAAGTGCTTCTACACTTCCTAGCAAAGCATCGGCCCAATTGCGTTTATTTCTCTTTGCAAACTATTTTTGTTTAATTAAAAGTGAAAATGGGCATATTTTTTATACGAAATACGTTTTCCGAATACCCTTGCATTAACTTCTTTGCAACTGGCTCGGCCGGCAGGCATAAATCTGTTAAAACTTGGTATTAATTACTTCTTTAAATGCAATCGAATTGAATCGAATGCTATGCCACTAGTTCGAGTACTTTCTCAATAACAACTATTTGTGCAATGGAAAATTATTTTTCAAGCTTTGTTTAGTGTACATTAATGCAATTGCAACGCACTTCACCGCAGAAGCATTTCCAATAGCTCTTCGCTTATTGAGCTGCATGCAGCTTTGCTAATCAGCTAAGTAATGCCGGCTGCAATGTTGTGTGTCTTAGTTTCGAAGAGTCTAGCATTGGAGTTCATTTACTTTACTTCTCTCCCTTTCTAACAAATGAGTTTTACACTTAATGGAATTGACCATGCATGAAAAAATTGTTTAAAATAAAATGTAAAATTACAAAAATTTAATGAAAATGTATTATGGGCAGTTGAGTATGAAAAAATTTAAATATCATATAAATAGTATTTATAATAAAAAATAAAAGTTTAATTATTGGTATTTTTTCAATCACGAAGAAAGGAAAGGAATTACAAATTACGAATCTTTGACTCCTAACTGCAATCGGTATTCACAATCAGGTACGAGTATTCCTATTGGGTCTACGCATGTCAGTACTAGCATTGATTGAAACAAAAAAATCTTCTTTAATGAGGAGTACATTTGATTTATTTGATCAGATTCTCCCTCTTCGTGTACGAGGATTTTATTTGTTTTGCTACGCACATGCACGCATATGTACATAAATATTTAAGTGGCATATACTCGGAGAAAAGTGCTTTGCTTTTCGCATTAATTAAAGCCCTGCCCAGTGTTCTCAATCAACGGCAAACTTTTTCTTTCTTTTTGCATATTTTTCTAGCCTTAAAGGCAGCAAAACATTCGCATTAAATAGAGATCAAATTCCGGATTTTCGAAATTTCATTCGAAGATTGGACTCGGCGAAATTTTGATGATTTTGGAATCCACTCAATTTTGTACTTAATTAACGAATAGTCAGAAAGCCCCGAAGTATGCAACGAAAAATGCAAAAAAAAAAAACACTAAATATCACAAAAACACAGGTTCATTATTATTAAAGTGTATATCGTTAAATGAGGAAGTTTCCCAAGCAAGCATTTGATTCCGATCATGCAGTTTATATGGCAGCCATATGCTACATTTAATCGATCTGAACAATTTCTTTGGCAATTACATTATTGCTTTAGAAAATAATCTATACCAAATTTCATGAATATATCTTGTCAAATGCAAAAATTTTCCATACCAGCACTAGATTCCGATCGTTCAGTTTGTATAGCAGCTATATGCAATAGTCAGCCGATCTGAACAATTTCTTAACCTTTGCAAACTTCTGAAGATACATTGACAAGTGTGAAAGATTTCCATACAAGAACTTGATTCCGATCTTTCAATTTGTATGGCAGCTATATGATATAGTAGGCCAATATCGGTAGTTCTAAAAAATGAGCAGCTTCTTGAAGAGAAAATGATGTTTCCAAAATTTCAAAACGATATCTTAAAAACTGAGGGACTAGTTCGTATATATACAGACTGACATACAGACAGACGGATATGGCTAAATCGACTCAGCTCAACATACTGATCAAATATGTACTTTCTAGGGTCTCCGACGCGGGCGTTACAAACTTCGTGACAAACTTAATATACCCCGTTCAGGGTGTAAGAATATATTCCTTATATCGCATGTGCTGTAAAAGACGAAGAATAGTTTATTCTAGCGAACCTTTCTCGTTCTGTGATTATAGTTCAAGATATTTTCGAAACATTTGAACCACAAGAACCAAACGTAGGATAGCCAAATTTATAAACAAGTTTTCCCTCAAGGAAACCTTAAAGCGCCGTCTTTAAAGCATTTACTTATCTAAATTAGTTCTCTACTAACAAGCCACAATCTATTTTACCTAGTTTTTAACACAGCTAATGCCAGCTGAGAACCTTGTATGCCTTCGCTTTTCTCACACTCTATTTGCAACAAAGCAGTGATGTTAAATCCTTTAGCTCTTTCATCTCCTTGAAAATTCCACAACATTTCTCTTTTCAAATCAAAAACAAAATTCAAATCGAAAATCAATTTCATTTTGCTGAATTCGTCGAAACAACGAATTGCACTCGTAACAAAAAAAAAGGAGAAAAGTGTGGAAAATTCAAGCTTTCGCCTGCAACAACTGAAGTTTGTTTTCATAGTTGTGTTGCCGTGGCTGAAGCGGGCATATACGTGCACACATTGGGCGCCGGCTTAGCTGAGCTAAGACAGGATCAGCTTAACACTTCGATTGCTGCAGCGACGGCGACACTTTGCGTTGCGCCTGGCAACTGTACAAGCGCTGCAAGCGCACTTTACGAAAAGAGGGAATGAGGCAAGAAGCTAAAAGCAGATACCGCACACAATACCCGTTTACATAACGCGAAGAAGTAACGGGAAATGTAACGGCACACAGTCAATACCGCAGTGCAAAAAATAAAACGTAAACACAGCAGATAGTTCAGCAAGCGAGTATCCTCTATCTGCCACTTCCTGCAGTCTTTTCCTCTAGCGCGGTGCGAACAAGAGTGAAAGTGTGGCAAAGTGTGAGCTGTATTGTTGTATTGTGGCAGCCAATCCATTAACCGATATTAGATACAGCATATGAACGAATCGCGAACAGAGGAAATACGCAACTTGTTTTACATTTTCGCTTCATTTAGGTCAGTGGTCGGCAAACGGTAAGCAGTGGATGTTACTTTAATCAAGGACAGTATTTGCACAGACTTCTTTTAAGATTTGGGTTAGGCGAGCGAGTGAATGTTTGACTTTGAATATTCGAATATCAGTTTTTATACAATTAACAGTAGATGAAGCTAAGATGATGGCGAAATGAGTTTCGGCCAAAGGATGACTTCGAGTTTTACTTTTTAATAATAGTTGTGCTACGCTGGCTTAAGTTGCATATGAGAATATATATTTGCCGTTGGAAAAAATCAACCCTGCGGGAAATCTGTGAGTGAACCAAACCGGGGAAAAAAGCCTTCTCATCGAATCAGTTCTCAGCATGCAACACTGTCTTGTATTTTTTCAGAAAATATTATGAACTCGCTGTAGTTGTAGGCTAGAGCTTGTAATTGCCACCTGGCGGTGTCCTTAAACATACATCCCTGCAGGGGTGCTCGGGAGTAACGAGAACGGCGAAGACCTTTTCGTATATATGTGTACATGTGTGTGTACGACAACACCGACGACTGACTCCATTCGCCCACCTGCAGCGTTGGGTTTTACGGCAACAACCATATAAAAACTGATGGCGCAGGTGGAGCTGCCGACTGAACTGCTCAATTTATGCTGTGCATGATTTTTAATTTTTTGCTTCATGGCTTGTGGCAAGAACAAAAACGCAACATGCAAAAGACGAAGGAGCAGCAAAAACACGAATATGTGCAAAAGAGAAACGGCAGGGGCAAAGTAACACAATTTCTTGGCTACATGTTGCAACAAAGCCTAGGTGTATATAATATGTATGTAAGTATGTAAGTTATGTATGTGTGGCTGTGTGAATGTTAGCACACTCAGCTGCTAACTCCAGCCACACCTCCGCCGCAGCGCCGCTCTTGTTACCCACACACAGCAACAGTTGCGACCATCACATTCGCGGTGTGTGTGTGTCTGTGTGCGAGAGTGTGGGTGGTGACAGCTGCTAGGGAAGGCATCAAAATGGTTGTTGCTTGTGTGTGTGTGTGCGTGTGTGTCGCTGTGCAGTGGAAGCTTTTAATTTAGTGCCCTGTCGATTTTTGTGAAATAGTAAAATTTATGTGCAGTTTAGTGAAAGCAACGAATTCGAAATGAAATTGACGAAGTGTGATGGCATGCCATAGAAAGTGCCAGCAGCAGTGAAAGAAATTCGAGCATAGCAGAAGGGCACCCCAAATACATACTTGAGTTTTGCGAAGTAACGAAAGAAGCTTTGCATACACCGACGGTGAAATAAACGAAATTTACGAATTTCATGCAACTTGAATACAAATTTATGAGTTTTTCTCTTTCTTCAGAGAGGCAAAGTCAGGAGTGTGAAAGAGAATTTGCACTCAAAGTACGTGCAACAGCCGATCGCTGCAATAATTGAATAATATGTCCACCTTACATACATGCATACACACAAACCGTTGGGTTGAGCTTATTGGGTGCCGAACTACTCGCTCTTACTGCAACTCTCCTCTTTGCATCAAGGCGTAAGCAAATGAAACTAAATTTTTTATTCAACATTTCGATATTTATCGCACTTGTGACCCTTTTGTGCTGATGAAATGGTGATGTTGTGTAAAATAGCAGGCACTTGCAACATAACTGAGCCAGCTCGTAGCAGCACAGGTGTTACATGTTTTGGTAGTAGGTAACAAGGTTCTAAATTACTTTAGCTTTTTATTAGACAGGTTCAGCAAATGATTGCTTATTACAGTTATAACTTGTATTTATGAGACTTTCAATTTCCTGATAAGCCATAATTTTTCTAATTTATTTGGACCACTTTTCTTATAAGCCAAAAGTTTAATACGATGCACTTGAACTGTCTCTCTCTCTCGCTTTACAGAAACATTAAGATGTAATAAGCCTATTCACATAGTCGGCTAAGAAGCTTAGAGTTGAAAAATTTATTTGAATCATATAAAAGTTACATTTAACTGCGAAAGACGCCTATTATATTTATATTTAAAAACCTTTGAAAATGTAAATTTTTTCACCGAAAAGTGATGATTTGCGGAAAACATTAATTTTTTGTTTCTATTTGAAGAAAAGTGTTGCAGAATCGTATTGAATGCTTGTTGACTCTTATGGTGATCATGCTCTATCAACAGCAATGGTAGGTATCCATGGATCAGAAATAATGATTTTGATATGGGAAATGAAGAACATTGAAGGCCACTAAACAGAGTTAAAGATGCCGAACAACAAGCAATATTAGATGAAGACAATACTTTGAGTGAACAGCAAATTGCAGCCGTATAAAATGTTGCACAACAAAGAATTTCAGATAGTTTGAAAACTAAAGGAAAGATCCAAAAGTATGGAAAATGGGCTCCACTTGAATTGAATGAAATACAAATGTAACCACTTATGAAATTTTGCTTCAAAACATCGAATTGTTACTGGCTATGAAAAATAGATTTATTTCAAGCATCCTTAATAGAGAAAATCGTCGATTAGTCCGGCACAACCATCAACATCGGCTGTGAAACAGATCGACTCGGTAAGAATGCAATTCTCTGTGATTGGTGGGATCTGAAGGGTGTGGAATATCATAAGCTTCTATAATAAACATGCATTGTTCGAAAAACGGCCAGAATGGCCCAAAAGACTCGGTAAAGTTATTTTGTTACACGACAATACAAAACAAAATCGGTTCAGGATGCTAACAATGCATTTGGCTGGGAGCTGCTGCCCACACGCGGTATTTATCAGACTTGGTCTCTTCCAGTCATCTTCATCTGTTTTCGTCGATGGGAAACACATTCTTTGAGCAGAACTTTGTTTCCTACGCAGAAGCCGAAAATTGGAACTCTGATAGATTTAATTCAAAAAACGAACATTTCTATTGGCATGGTATCCACAAAATCGCATTTTTACTAATAATAAAAAATAGATAAATTCTGCATTTAAACTAATATTTTAATTTCAAGTGATGAAGTTTTTCTTTTCAAAAATCGGTTTTAATACACGTATGTTTGGATAACTCTCTGCAAGTCGCCGTAGCATAGCATGAACATATTTCATTGTACTGCTTACTGACTTTACCTCATTCCCCCATTACAATGTTTGTGAGCACTTCATTTAAGGTTATGCTGTACTTGCGATTGAGTAAATCCCACAAATTCTCTATTGGATTAAAATTTAGCTGTTTGAAATTTTTTTTCACATAAGCATATTGATGCATTTTTGATTCCATAGTACTAACTTGACAATTATTTCAGTCGCCATACATCCCCATGCCATTACCTTAACTTTTCCACGTTAAGCAGTCGATAAAAGGTTTTCATTTTTGAGGCTTGTACCGCTTTTATGTCGAACAAGTCATACTTTCAATATTTGGTTTTATATGCGAACCTTTTCCCAAAATTCCGAGACTTTTTAAATATGCCTATTCAGAATCCATTGCTTTCTTTTTATCGACTTCCGAGTTTACCTTAGGATTTCTTTTACTATCCGCAATATGTCATGTTTTTTGAGCATGGTGAACTTTCCAGGCCGGCCAGATCGAAGTTTTGACGCTATGGAACCAGTTTTTTCGAATATTTGCACGACTCTTTGAATAATCAAGTGAAGGTATTCTTATAATTTCACCTACATATTTAACGGAAAGTCTTTCATTCTCATCTTTTTTTTTTTTTTTGTTTTTTTTTTTTTTTTGAATTCTATCGTAGATTCTTTTACATAAACACTTCGAAGTCTTGGCAAATAATACATATATAATCGTTTTCGAAACGAAAGGCAACTATGGAAAGGGAAATTTTCTTTTTGATATTTTACTTAGGCTTTTCTGCTTATTTTGTTTTATGCAGTAAGATAGATACTTTAAATATTACCTTTTTAAAAATGTGGAATATGAAAGATACTAAGAGATTATAAAAGAAAATATTCAAACTACTTTCATCTATTATCCGTATAATAATTTTATTTTGATTCACATATGGAGAGGCTTTTCTGGTAAGTGTATTAAATATAATAAGTCTACAAAGAATATAAACTTTTTAAAGAATCAGTTAATCAGTAAATGAAAATACTTGTGAGTTTAAAAAATTTTAGTTTATAAAAAAATTCCATAAATTGAATGAGCACGCCAAATATTTCAACTAAATTTTATTGCAATCATTTCTCATTGTTCACACATATTTGCCATACCTGACAGAAAATAATTCATATAGATTACAAAATGATTTTATCGGTGTAATTTTTCAAGCTTCATAAAATTTCCTTCACTGGTCCTGCGGCGTGCCGTAATTTAAAGTTGTTGCAAACATTTTATTAATGCAAAATAGAGGAAAGTTGAGAACTCGCATGAAAATTGCATTGCGGCAAATGCGTACAAAGTGTAACGAACATATGAATAAATTTCAAACTACTTGGCTGGGCGAACTTTTAATATTATTTGATGCCATGACCCCAGCGACGGCAAGCCACCAATGCACCAGCAGCACATGAAGCACACGAAACAAAACTACTTTTGCGACGAGATTTCAATAGCTGATATTTAAAAAGTCATCAACGAAAGTTAAAGGGTCAACTAGGCAGCAGCAGGCGCAAGGAGCCCAAGTGGAAGCGCAACTTCTACTTTCGCATGCTTTGTTGCAGAGAAAAGAAAGAATGTCAGGACGGGGCATGGACGTACACAAGTATACATAGTAAAGCGCAATCGAGTTGGCTAATCCCAGCCAATAGTTTGCCGTAATATGCCAAGACTCCGTAAGAGCCATTTGCCTGTGTGCTCAGCAAATGGATTAAACGAAGGTCGCAACGCCACATATGTATGTCTGTGTGTGTGTTGGGGGGAAAATCGCACAAAAAAGGCTTAATCTGTGTGGAATAAAATCAGCAGGCTAAAGTTGCGTGCAACACGTGAGCAATCCAAGGCAAGAGTAAGTAAAACAAAAAAGTAAATAGGAAAATAATAAAAAAGCACGAAGCAACGAGAAAATACAGATGAAAGTATTAGAATATTAGTGTAAGCGCAAAGTAACCAACAGTTGAAAGGCTTGCCGTGTGCCAACTGCGCAAGGCAATGGGCGAATCTACATAAATGGCTTCAGTAACATAGAAAACTGCAACTACACACATACACACACACACAGTCAAGGCTAATAAAGCGGATGAGAGTGAAATGTTCAACAGCATAAATGAAAGCAAACAGTGTCAGTGTATGTGTGTGTGTATTTGTATTTCTATTTCTATGGGCCTCATTGAAATGGTTGTGGCGTAAACTTAACTAACGTTAAGCTCGTCCACACTCTCACACAGCAGCGGTGGTGTCACATTCACTGCCCATCTTGATGGTGATTTAATGATTGTAATATTTATGTTAAAAATATGCGGATTTCCATATAAAATTAACCCTTTGAAATGGGAGAAGACCTAACCGCCTCGTGTTGCGCTTGTTGAACGAAAACAGCAAAGTGTTTGCAGTGCGCAAGAAAGTGTGTGAAGTGGTCTTCCTCAGATTTCAAAGGAAACTAAAAAGTGTATCATGGTGTAGCTCATTTGCATTTTTGTTGTTGTTGCCCTTTCTAATCTGCATAATCTGTTCATTTTTAGATATATAGAATTTCGTGTAATACAAGCTGGAGGGGAAAGAGGTGCTCAGAAACGGTACATATAGTATATGGTAAATCAAATTATAATTTCAGATAATCGCTTTTTTACTTCTTCAAGTTGTGAATTCAAAAAATTTCTTTGAAAGGGGGAAATATTTCATTAAGAATTTGTCAACTATTTATATATTACTTCAATGGTTTCAGAAAAAAAGAAATCAAAAGTGTATGAAAATATCCCACAATTTTGTAAAGGTGGCAACTCTTATTTTTTAAAATTAATATGCATTTGAGCAAACTTATTAATATTTGTATCTATATATACTGTAGAGTAACAGAAAACGCTTTTTTATAACAATTCTCAACAAAAAAATGTTTTTTTTTTTTTTGTAGTAAAACACAGTCTATATAAAAATTTTGGAAACTTGCAAAACAATTATTTTTATACAAATGAATGCCTCCTTACCGAATAAATCCAATTTCTGTCTAATTATCTTACACTTTTTCCTCTAACAATAATTTGTTTACTCATTCGTAGTATTGAAATGATCTCTCATTTGGCAAATATACACAATTTGGCACTTAATGACTACTTTTTATGGAGACATAGGAAAGCTAATTCGAAGTAGCAATTTCACCTGGCAACGCATAAGCGCTAAATTTGTTTTGCCTCTAACACTCACTAGATAACGAATGTTATTATTCAGAAAATGGGGGAAACGCAATTGTGAATTACTGGACCTCTACTTAATTTTCTTACTACATACAAAGGTGTGTTACTGTTTATTGGATAGAGGTCATCCATCTGCGTTTTCCTCCAACCCCACCAGGCTTGTTTTTGCATCAATTATGTTTGGAAAAAAGACATCTGTTATGCTTTTGCAATATTTTTTGCGTAATTTCCATGTTTTCTATTCACTTTTCTTCGTTTTTCTTTTAGTTTTTGCATAGTATGAAATTACTGTCTGGAGGGTAATTGACTTAATGGCCCGTATGGAGTTAACAACAAAATTGTTGGCTGAGTGACATTTCGAACTTGGAATATCTATTGCTGACGTCGATGAGTTTGAGTTTCTTTTGTGCGAAGTGTTTTTTGTTTTTGTGGTTAAAATAACTGTCAAGGTGCAAATTGTGTGGTTTTGGGGGAGATAGCTAACATAAGGAAACAATAGAGGAAGCAAGTGAATATTATGATCGCTTGTTTTGGAAAAAAATATTTTGCTGCACACCTAAAACACTAAACAGTCGAATAAAATTTACAAAACAGTCGAATAAAATATATAAAATATATTTTCATGATATATCAGAAGAGTTTTCTGAAATAAAACAAATTTGATAAAATTTTTATTTATGACAGAGATATTTTACCACCACCACCTATATATCTTAATACGTAAATATCTAAACCACTCAAAAATTATTTTTACGAAATTTTTTAGCACTATTTTACGGTTATAAATTCCAATTGAATTTCATTATAACGATTTTGGTCGATGAATGGAAAACGGCCGCTTTTGAAGTGCAAATAAGTGCTGTTTTACCAAGACAATGCATCGCGGCACATGTCAGAACAAACGACGGCGAAAACCCAAGAATTTGACTTCTATATCTGCTCCCCAGCGACCATTTCCTGTTTTCAGATCTCAAAAGAGCGCGCGCTGTGAAGAAACTGAGGCCTATTTTGAAGCAAAGGACAAATGGTTCTACAAAAATAATATCAAAAATTTTAGAGGTCCCTATAATCGGCGTATCATTCTTTTAGAGAACCATGTTGTAAGTGTATGTTTTACTATGGTAGGCCGAGGACTTTTCAATTGACTTTGCTGTTGATTCGGAATGTAAATCGCGAATAGTAATTACGAAAATGTGAGAGACAAAAAGACAGTGCTGATGTGAGTCGATCGTCATCTTCAGGGCAAGTACATCAATTGGCAACCGGAAAAATGTAATCTGCCTTTGGCAATTGATGAACTTTTTATGAGTCAATTCAATTGATTTAAACGTTACTTAGTCAACAAAACAAAAAAAAAATAAAATAAAATAAAAAAAAACTTTGCTACAAAATATAAAATATAATGGTTTATCCCTGTCTCTTATACACATCTAGATGTGTATAAGAGACAGAGCCCGATCATGCAGTTTATATGGCAGCCATATGCTACATTTAATCGATCTGAACAATTTCTTTGGCAATTACATTATTGCTTTAGAAAATAATCTATACCAAATTTCATGAATATATCTTGTCAAATGCAAAAATTTTCCATACCAGCACTAGATTCCGATCGTTCAGTTTGTATAGCAGCTATATGCAATAGTCAGCCGATCTGAACAATTTCTTAACCTTTGCAAACTTCTGAAGATACATTGACAAGTGTGAAAGATTTCCATACAAGAACTTGATTCCGATCTTTCAATTTGTATGGCAGCTATATGATATAGTAGGCCAATATCGGTAGTTCTAAAAAATGAGCAGCTTCTTGAAGAGAAAATGATGTTTCCAAAATTTCAAAACGATATCTTAAAAACTGAGGGACTAGTTCGTATATATACAGACTGACATACAGACAGACGGATATGGCTAAATCGACTCAGCTCAACATACTGATCAAATATGTACTTTCTAGGGTCTCCGACGCGGGCGTTACAAACTTCGTGACAAACTTAATATACCCCGTTCAGGGTGTAAGAATATATTCCTTATATCGCATGTGCTGTAAAAGACGAAGAATAGTTTATTCTAGCGAACCTTTCTCGTTCTGTGATTATAGTTCAAGATATTTTCGAAACATTTGAACCACAAGAACCAAACGTAGGATAGCCAAATTTATAAACAAGTTTTCCCTCAAGGAAACCTTAAAGCGCCGTCTTTAAAGCATTTACTTATCTAAATTAGTTCTCTACTAACAAGCCACAATCTATTTTACCTAGTTTTTAACACAGCTAATGCCAGCTGAGAACCTTGTATGCCTTCGCTTTTCTCACACTCTATTTGCAACAAAGCAGTGATGTTAAATCCTTTAGCTCTTTCATCTCCTTGAAAATTCCACAACATTTCTCTTTTCAAATCAAAAACAAAATTCAAATCGAAAATCAATTTCATTTTGCTGAATTCGTCGAAACAACGAATTGCACTCGTAACAAAAAAAAAGGAGAAAAGTGTGGAAAATTCAAGCTTTCGCCTGCAACAACTGAAGTTTGTTTTCATAGTTGTGTTGCCGTGGCTGAAGCGGGCATATACGTGCACACATTGGGCGCCGGCTTAGCTGAGCTAAGACAGGATCAGCTTAACACTTCGATTGCTGCAGCGACGGCGACACTTTGCGTTGCGCCTGGCAACTGTACAAGCGCTGCAAGCGCACTTTACGAAAAGAGGGAATGAGGCAAGAAGCTAAAAGCAGATACCGCACACAATACCCGTTTACATAACGCGAAGAAGTAACGGGAAATGTAACGGCACACAGTCAATACCGCAGTGCAAAAAATAAAACGTAAACACAGCAGATAGTTCAGCAAGCGAGTATCCTCTATCTGCCACTTCCTGCAGTCTTTTCCTCTAGCGCGGTGCGAACAAGAGTGAAAGTGTGGCAAAGTGTGAGCTGTATTGTTGTATTGTGGCAGCCAATCCATTAACCGATATTAGATACAGCATATGAACGAATCGCGAACAGAGGAAATACGCAACTTGTTTTACATTTTCGCTTCATTTAGGTCAGTGGTCGGCAAACGGTAAGCAGTGGATGTTACTTTAATCAAGGACAGTATTTGCACAGACTTCTTTTAAGATTTGGGTTAGGCGAGCGAGTGAATGTTTGACTTTGAATATTCGAATATCAGTTTTTATACAATTAACAGTAGATGAAGCTAAGATGATGGCGAAATGAGTTTCGGCCAAAGGATGACTTCGAGTTTTACTTTTTAATAATAGTTGTGCTACGCTGGCTTAAGTTGCATATGAGAATATATATTTGCCGTTGGAAAAAATCAACCCTGCGGGAAATCTGTGAGTGAACCAAACCGGGGAAAAAAGCCTTCTCATCGAATCAGTTCTCAGCATGCAACACTGTCTTGTATTTTTTCAGAAAATATTATGAACTCGCTGTAGTTGTAGGCTAGAGCTTGTAATTGCCACCTGGCGGTGTCCTTAAACATACATCCCTGCAGGGGTGCTCGGGAGTAACGAGAACGGCGAAGACCTTTTCGTATATATGTGTACATGTGTGTGTACGACAACACCGACGACTGACTCCATTCGCCCACCTGCAGCGTTGGGTTTTACGGCAACAACCATATAAAAACTGATGGCGCAGGTGGAGCTGCCGACTGAACTGCTCAATTTATGCTGTGCATGATTTTTAATTTTTTGCTTCATGGCTTGTGGCAAGAACAAAAACGCAACATGCAAAAGACGAAGGAGCAGCAAAAACACGAATATGTGCAAAAGAGAAACGGCAGGGGCAAAGTAACACAATTTCTTGGCTACATGTTGCAACAAAGCCTAGGTGTATATAATATGTATGTAAGTATGTAAGTTATGTATGTGTGGCTGTGTGAATGTTAGCACACTCAGCTGCTAACTCCAGCCACACCTCCGCCGCAGCGCCGCTCTTGTTACCCACACACAGCAACAGTTGCGACCATCACATTCGCGGTGTGTGTGTGTCTGTGTGCGAGAGTGTGGGTGGTGACAGCTGCTAGGGAAGGCATCAAAATGGTTGTTGCTTGTGTGTGTGTGTGCGTGTGTGTCGCTGTGCAGTGGAAGCTTTTAATTTAGTGCCCTGTCGATTTTTGTGAAATAGTAAAATTTATGTGCAGTTTAGTGAAAGCAACGAATTCGAAATGAAATTGACGAAGTGTGATGGCATGCCATAGAAAGTGCCAGCAGCAGTGAAAGAAATTCGAGCATAGCAGAAGGGCACCCCAAATACATACTTGAGTTTTGCGAAGTAACGAAAGAAGCTTTGCATACACCGACGGTGAAATAAACGAAATTTACGAATTTCATGCAACTTGAATACAAATTTATGAGTTTTTCTCTTTCTTCAGAGAGGCAAAGTCAGGAGTGTGAAAGAGAATTTGCACTCAAAGTACGTGCAACAGCCGATCGCTGCAATAATTGAATAATATGTCCACCTTACATACATGCATACACACAAACCGTTGGGTTGAGCTTATTGGGTGCCGAACTACTCGCTCTTACTGCAACTCTCCTCTTTGCATCAAGGCGTAAGCAAATGAAACTAAATTTTTTATTCAACATTTCGATATTTATCGCACTTGTGACCCTTTTGTGCTGATGAAATGGTGATGTTGTGTAAAATAGCAGGCACTTGCAACATAACTGAGCCAGCTCGTAGCAGCACAGGTGTTACATGTTTTGGTAGTAGGTAACAAGGTTCTAAATTACTTTAGCTTTTTATTAGACAGGTTCAGCAAATGATTGCTTATTACAGTTATAACTTGTATTTATGAGACTTTCAATTTCCTGATAAGCCATAATTTTTCTAATTTATTTGGACCACTTTTCTTATAAGCCAAAAGTTTAATACGATGCACTTGAACTGTCTCTCTCTCTCGCTTTACAGAAACATTAAGATGTAATAAGCCTATTCACATAGTCGGCTAAGAAGCTTAGAGTTGAAAAATTTATTTGAATCATATAAAAGTTACATTTAACTGCGAAAGACGCCTATTATATTTATATTTAAAAACCTTTGAAAATGTAAATTTTTTCACCGAAAAGTGATGATTTGCGGAAAACATTAATTTTTTGTTTCTATTTGAAGAAAAGTGTTGCAGAATCGTATTGAATGCTTGTTGACTCTTATGGTGATCATGCTCTATCAACAGCAATGGTAGGTATCCATGGATCAGAAATAATGATTTTGATATGGGAAATGAAGAACATTGAAGGCCACTAAACAGAGTTAAAGATGCCGAACAACAAGCAATATTAGATGAAGACAATACTTTGAGTGAACAGCAAATTGCAGCCGTATAAAATGTTGCACAACAAAGAATTTCAGATAGTTTGAAAACTAAAGGAAAGATCCAAAAGTATGGAAAATGGGCTCCACTTGAATTGAATGAAATACAAATGTAACCACTTATGAAATTTTGCTTCAAAACATCGAATTGTTACTGGCTATGAAAAATAGATTTATTTCAAGCATCCTTAATAGAGAAAATCGTCGATTAGTCCGGCACAACCATCAACATCGGCTGTGAAACAGATCGACTCGGTAAGAATGCAATTCTCTGTGATTGGTGGGATCTGAAGGGTGTGGAATATCATAAGCTTCTATAATAAACATGCATTGTTCGAAAAACGGCCAGAATGGCCCAAAAGACTCGGTAAAGTTATTTTGTTACACGACAATACAAAACAAAATCGGTTCAGGATGCTAACAATGCATTTGGCTGGGAGCTGCTGCCCACACGCGGTATTTATCAGACTTGGTCTCTTCCAGTCATCTTCATCTGTTTTCGTCGATGGGAAACACATTCTTTGAGCAGAACTTTGTTTCCTACGCAGAAGCCGAAAATTGGAACTCTGATAGATTTAATTCAAAAAACGAACATTTCTATTGGCATGGTATCCACAAAATCGCATTTTTACTAATAATAAAAAATAGATAAATTCTGCATTTAAACTAATATTTTAATTTCAAGTGATGAAGTTTTTCTTTTCAAAAATCGGTTTTAATACACGTATGTTTGGATAACTCTCTGCAAGTCGCCGTAGCATAGCATGAACATATTTCATTGTACTGCTTACTGACTTTACCTCATTCCCCCATTACAATGTTTGTGAGCACTTCATTTAAGGTTATGCTGTACTTGCGATTGAGTAAATCCCACAAATTCTCTATTGGATTAAAATTTAGCTGTTTGAAATTTTTTTTCACATAAGCATATTGATGCATTTTTGATTCCATAGTACTAACTTGACAATTATTTCAGTCGCCATACATCCCCATGCCATTACCTTAACTTTTCCACGTTAAGCAGTCGATAAAAGGTTTTCATTTTTGAGGCTTGTACCGCTTTTATGTCGAACAAGTCATACTTTCAATATTTGGTTTTATATGCGAACCTTTTCCCAAAATTCCGAGACTTTTTAAATATGCCTATTCAGAATCCATTGCTTTCTTTTTATCGACTTCCGAGTTTACCTTAGGATTTCTTTTACTATCCGCAATATGTCATGTTTTTTGAGCATGGTGAACTTTCCAGGCCGGCCAGATCGAAGTTTTGACGCTATGGAACCAGTTTTTTCGAATATTTGCACGACTCTTTGAATAATCAAGTGAAGGTATTCTTATAATTTCACCTACATATTTAACGGAAAGTCTTTCATTCTCATCTTTTTTTTTTTTTTT
>NW_017534608.1:277324-330659 GCF_001853355.1 Bactrocera latifrons
AAAAAATAAAATAAAATAAAAAAAAACTTTGCTACAAAATATAAAATATAATGGTTTATCCAGAAATACCGTGCGAAATTAAGTAAAAATTTAATATAAATTTTCATGAATATTTTTTTTCAATAGAAAATCTTTTAAATTCTTATGACACATTTTCAAGCATGAATTTGAATTACAAAGCAAAGTTAAAATAATTAAATTAGTCACAAATTAAATTACAAAATCATTAATGCAAAAAGAAGCATGAAAATAAAAACAGAACTTATTTAAAAAATAGTATTTCAGTTCCACTTGTTAGCATAAATTTGTTTTTTGCATAAACTGCAACTATAATTAAAATGCATATATTATGTAGATCATTGACAAATTGCTAATTGCCAGAAATATTAAAATCGGATTAAATGTGCAATTATATCGCTCTACGTTTCTATTAACAAAATAGTTTGAGTTTTTTTCACATCGAAACAAGTAATTATTAAATTATTATTAATATTAGTGGGGCCATAAAGAGCAAATATATCAATTAAAATTAATTGCCTCGCATTGCATAATGGAATGACCTACTTTTTAGCACTCACAACTGTCAATACTTCAGTCAGTTGAATTGGCAATATTATTTAGTACATAATTCCATCGGCGGCGCCAACAAATGTGACTAAATTAACGATATTGGTTGATTAAAATCAATACCAAACACAATTTAGTGGGCGCGTATTGCTTGTGTTTAGTTCACGCACGAAATGCAACCTTGTGCCGTATTCGATAACTCAATAAATGCAAACAGCATTTGCAATGTGCTGTTAAATATGCACATTTTCAGCTAAAACAAATTATTTGCCAATGCAATAAAGCGCTAAACAAACAAACAAAGCAATTAAAGGCAACCATAAAAAGAAACAAACGACAAACGACAACAACGCAGCAGCGTTGCAACGAAGCAAACATAATTAACATTCAAATAATGGTGAGAGCAGTCAATTTTCAATAAACAATGGCGATATTACGCACATAACAAATTATTTTAATTTACTGCTGTGATTGTTCCTCTGCTTTTTTATTGTTTTGTCGCCCCATAGAAACATGCCTCGATGTTGTTTGACAATCAACAAGCACGCACGGACACACACATTGCTTAAGTGCACAAATTTACTCCGCTTTTTCTATTATTGCAAATTTTTGCTGGTTTTGCGGCTGTCGAACATGTGTACACCTGCGGCCGCCGCTGCGTATACGCAACACATGCTCTGGGGGGCGAAAGCATTGGCGACGGCAGCAGCTGTGCGTTATGGCTGCAGTCACGGCGAGCGGCTGAGCAGCAGCGGCAATAATAATGATTGCACATAATGAATGCATGAAATATTTATGAGCGCACTTTAAAGCCAAAGCAAAGAGGCAACGACAAAGGCAAAGGCAAATATGAAATTCGCATGATAACTCAAGTGCTGCACAAACACACGCGTGCTGCGCTTAAATGATGGGTTTGCATGTATTTTGCGTTTTTGCGTTGAAAGACGGCACACACACACAGACACACACAGAGGCCGGCACGCGTAATGCAAATAAATTGTAGGTGTTTGTTCGAAATGAATGGAAATGCGAAAGTTTACAAGAAACAAAAATAAAAGCGGCAAAAGTGGCCCAGCCAACACACTTAACGGTGCTGTTTGTTGTTGCTTTGTGTTCTATTCTAAAATCGCAGTGACGGCTGCAAATCAAAAGTAAACAAGATGAAGCCCAGAAGGATAAGTGTCTGTGCACATTGTCTTGATTTACCGCCGCATTTAGG
The DNA here is from genome assembly GCF_001853355.1 of Bactrocera latifrons. Classification (NCBI taxonomy): domain Eukaryota; kingdom Metazoa; phylum Arthropoda; class Insecta; order Diptera; family Tephritidae; genus Bactrocera; species Bactrocera latifrons. The sequence continues at coordinate 279,111 of NW_017534608.1, forward strand.
GTGAATGGGGTGTGGTGTGGGTTCGTTGCCAACCAGCAATGAAAAAACACCATAATTTTTAGAATTCACATGAAGTATAGGCCTTTGGTCGTGCGTTGATTTTTGTTTTAGGTTTCTCGCTGCTTTGTGCGTTTTTTCTCAGTTATTTCCAATAAACATTTGTTTTTGGCTGACAGTGGTAATATGCCATGGTTGGCGCGTGGTATACGCTTTGGAATACAACAAAAATAATGATAATAACTTGAGGGAGTTTATTCTGATATACTCATATGATGGATGCAAAGATGATAAGCAATTACTTTTTTTAATCTTTAAATTTGGTAAAATAGATTAGTAGGAAATCATAATATATTTCACTTCGGTTGAGTTACGGATCTTTTGCATACTTTCACAATTTTTTTTTTAACGATATTTTAAAAAATACCAATCATACAGAGGAAAGTTTTCGTGAAAGCCAAAAAATTCTACCAAACTGAAGAACTTTAAGGAATCATACAATTGAACACACATATTTTCAATTTTTTTTTTTTTTTTGATATCTTAGAAGAGTTGTCATATGATTAAATTTTGATATTTTAAATAGCACTTCTATACCATAAAAGTGGTTGAAAATATCGTTATTTCAACTTTGATCGAGCAGCTTGTATGTCAGTGTTTATGTTATAATGGTCCAATTTGAGGAATTTGTTCGAATAAAGTATAGTTCATTTTAAATATTGCAACAGCTTGATTTTGATCAACCAGTTTGTATGAAAGCTAAACGTTACAGTGATCCGATTTCGTCGTATAATCAGCTTATTGGTGGGAAAAATTTATGAGTGAAATTCTATTATATCTTGAAAACTGTGGGACAAGCTTGCGCACATACAGACAAAATGTCGCATATACTTAAAGCCACGAAAATCGTCACGCTGATCATTGATACATATACCTTAAATTCTATTTCGACGTTCAATTTTCGTGGAAAACTGTTTAAATTTTTAAAGATAAACTTTATGAACCTTTATATCGAAGTAATGAATTCTTCACTGTTTAGTAAAAAGCAATCCCTTCAAAGGGTTCCCCCTTGGCTACACTACATCTCATTTGTTAAAGTCAATTTCCGAAATCGCCTTCAAGCGATTCACTTTTAATGTCTTCAATTGATTTCCACGAAGCAGTTGTTTGAGTTTGCTGAATACGCAGAAGTCACACGGATCTAAATCACACAATTATGGAAATATTGGTTACAAATTTGGTGCAAAACACACGAAGAGTCAATTCAGTATGCAACGGTGCATTATGGTTGTGCAAAAACCAAGAGTTGTCGGCCTATAATTCCGGCGTCTTTTTACGAGTAGCTTCACGCAGATGACGCAGAACTCAAATAATATTCCTTGTTGACAATTTGGCCGGTCGGAAGTAATACGGAGTGATAAATAAATGAAATTATAAACATAGCATTGATTTTTGACCCGCATTTTTGGCTTCAGCTTTTGCCACTATATTCGACCGATTGATCGGCTGTTTCCGAATCGTAAGCAAAGATCCAAGGCTCATCGCCAGTAGTAATATGTTTTATGTCATCCTGGTAGCCGAAAAGCATTGTTTCACACAAGTTAACGTGACGCCGTTTTACCAAAAATTTAGTGATTTTGGAACCAAACGTGCTTTCACTTTTCTTAGGCCCAAATGATCTTTTAAAATGGTTTTCAATGGATCCTTCCGATATTCCAACGATGTCAGTACGATTGTCATCGATTCTCAAGCACCAAATCCTTTATTTTATTGACGTGTTGGTCATGAGTTGAAGTTGATGGCCGTGCTGGACGGTGTTCGTCATCAACACATTCTCAACTCCCTTTAAATATTTTGTACCAATCAAAAACACTTGCTTGCGACTAACAATTAAAATCGAAGGTCAATTCCAACATTTTGCACATTTCTGCACCATAAAATTGATACCGCACACAAAATTTGGTGGAACTTCTTTGCTGAATGATTCAATCATCGTAAAAATCGCCTAATAGACTTTATGTACTTCAAAAAGACAAGCTTAAACTAAAAACGAATGATTAGTTTGATCTTTCATTTGGCACAGATGTCACTGGTAGTCCGACCTTGAAAAAAATATTTCAACGAATGGGTTTTCACGCGAAATTGAAATCAACAAGTTTTACTATTTTTGCCCAAAGTAGTATATCTCTGCTTCTTCACATATTTCCTTATCAGCTTACCCGTATATGTGATCCGCTAATGTTCAATGCGAATGAGTTATAAGAGCAGCATTAATAGCGGCAAAGGCTTAGCATGTGGCCCAGCTGTGAACATGTGTGTTATATTTGATTTTGATAATAAATTGCTGAGTATTAATTGAACTGTGTTATTGTATTGAATGCAATTTGTAAGGTGTAGCTGAAAGTATCACCTTCCTTTTTTGCAGCCTCCACTTAATACGACAAGTATATAAATAGAACCAGCATAGAATTCACGTGTCACTCTTTACCACCTCTACCCAGCATTGCTAAGAGTCATGGAAGACAAATGTGAACGCCATGTGTGAGAGCAATAATTTTACGAAGTGTTATATTATATTATAGACTCATTGACGTCACTTTAGCGATTTTTTTCAAATAAGAAATATATGAAATGTGCATGAGCAATGCGTTCTTTTTGGATTAGCTTTCTCGTTCCGCAATAATTTCACGACAAAACTCATTTAAGCAGTCATACATACTTTTTCGAAGAAAAATGCATCCAAATTTGTATTATATATTTAAAATAAAACCCTCCGTTTATGTGGTCTTTGTAATGGTCTCGGAAAATATAGTGTAGGGCAGGCATTGACGGCATTTTCTCGAGTTTAGAAAAGTCAGAATTAAGAAGGAAAAAAACCCTTAGCATTCCGTGTTCACCAACCCACTATTAACCGAAAAGTAATTAATTTGCCTTCAATGAGCCCGAAATGTTGTTCTAAATACAAAGCTGCCTAAATACGCTGTACGTAATCGGGCACACGCGACATTGAGCAAATATATTTCAGATATACTTGATATTATATTATTTACACGAGCACACAAATCTTCATGAATGTATGTATGTCTCACAAATTCGTTGCGGGAATCTAATTTGATGAAATGCGAATATTTATGGCACAAAAGCACAAGTGGAAGCGACGATTAACAACATTCAAAGGAATCTGCCGTTATTACGCACAACAGCACACACCCCACACAAATAAAAGGCAAATGAAATACAAATAAAGGAGGAAACAACAATAACCACGAAGATGATGTGGAGAATCGCCATTAGCGGAGTCAAATGAGAGCCAAAGCCAAAGCAATTCACAGCTCGGCAGGCGAAGCATCAAATCGTCGGCATTAATAATGATAAAGGCGCAGAAACAAATAAAACGGGTAGGCGCACGAGATGAGAAGGCTGACAGAAGAAAAGCGGAAGATGGACAGTCATATAAACAAGTAATTGTCAGTTGGACAGACAGTTGGACGCGAATACTTGCTGATGGCGAAGCAATGAATAAATATGTGTGCGGAAGCGGCAGAAATATGAGGCATGAGATAATGGGTGTGATGGACGCAGCAAACGCAAACGCATGTCGGCTAAGTGGCCATATGAATAAATGAAGCGATGCTCGCTGGAAAATTGCGAACGGTTGTCGCTCGGATACGACTTATACGGCGCTGCTCACAAAGCCAGCATCTGCATATATGCGTGTGTGTCAGCAGCAGCATATGACAATGACAAAGTGATAAGTGTGCTGGGTGACGGTGGCACGTTGCCACTGCCGGAGGCGCAAGACAGTACGAAGCGGAAGTTGGGCTGAAAACTTTTGGAGTATTTAAATGTCGCTGGCGCAGGAGATAATCGGAGTGGAAGGGCATACGTTTGTTCGTTTTCGAAAGCTTGATTTCGTTCCAAATTGGATGAATGCAAGATGCTAACAGTACTACAGTGGAAAGTCCAGTAGGAAATCAGAAAATGTGCGCTGTTTCTTTCGGTGGCTTTTGTTCATATATATTTTTTTTTAATTTTTTCATATATTATATTGTTCCTTTATAGTTCTAGTTACTAGTTTCATATTAGTGTTGCCATACTTTCGATATTTTGTCACTAAAAATATTATATTTTTGTTTTTGACACATATTTTTCATCTGATAGCTTGCCTTAAGATAATCGACAGCTTCTCATTTCTTTCTTAATTGGAAAAATATATTTTATTTGTTCTTTCTTTCCAGCAGGGTACCTTGTAATCCATGTGCATGTATAAAGGTGTGTGTCACATTTCACTCAGCATTTAGTAATTCGTTTATGTGGAAGTATTTTTTTTTTTTTTTTTTTTTTTGTCGGAGCATATGTGTGTGCAGGCATTAATAAGGCTTACAGGCGCCGCATAGCATTTAAACTTTTCGTCATTGTGGCGCAGCTTTGGACGTACAACTTTTTATGATCTTATTCACGCTCTTTTGCGGCCTTCAAAGTTTCTGCGCATGGATAAAAAAGTTTCACGTTTATCTAAAACTTGAAGAAGCATGTTAAATTACGTGAAGTAAGACTTTGTGGAGCAATTGGGTACTTAGCTCACCGTGAATTGTATCGATAGATTGGAAATATAATTAAGAAGACTTTTTTGAGAAGAAAATATTTAGAGACATTTTTTAAACATTTTAGGAATAACAAAATTTCATTCTCATAGATACCTTTAAATCGTTATTATACCATTTGATCAAAATTGACCCGGATTGATGAACAAAATTACATTTTCACGACTATTAGCACAAAGACAATATAAGCTTGTTATAAGTTGTTATTATACCTTTTGATCCAAATTAACCCGGACTGATGAATAAAACTACATTTTCACATCTATTAACACAAATATTTATTAATGCCCTCAAACGAGGCTGTTGAGTCAATACAAGCTTGTTATGTGGCCTTCAGTGTCTACAACGAATTTTGGTTTTTTCAGTTGCGACTCATTTTTAGAACACCATTCGACAGTCAGTTTTGATGTTATATTGTTAAACGAACGTCTCGTCATCAAATTTGATTTCTTTGGTGAATGTAGGGTACTCAGGGCCTTTTACAAGGACCAGTCCGGATCAAATTTGATCACTTGGTTCGCTAGAACCATCTTTTGAAAAATATCTTTAAGAAATTTTCGAAGAAGTTTCAGTTATTAAATTATTTCAATGAAAGTACGAGTATTTAAAATCATGCCTCAAATTGTTTCTAATCCCATGTAGTTTTTAAGTACAATTTCGGAAGAGAAACGTTTTCCGGCTACATTAATATTATTATACAAAATACATCCCTTCATTTTTTAAGCTTCTGTTTAAATAATTTTCAAAAGTAAGCTTTTACTCGCTTAAAAACATTTTACACTCAATCTTTAAGCCTTTCCTCATTTCCCACTAGCTGAAAGTTTTTTTTTCCTTCACTTTCGACCCATCCTAATGTGTGCTTTCTTACCAATGAATAAATGTCGGTTAATTGCGAAAAGCACTCATAAATATACTGTTTGTATATATGTAAGTGCAAAATATTTGACGATCGTAAAGACGTCCAACCCTCACGGCTTTTGCGTGAGCGTTGAGTTGTTGACACATTTCCCGTTTTCAAATAATGTCAACAAGCTCTTCCTTTACTAATTTCACACCCCTTTAAACTCAAATAAGAAAGTTGAAGCTGTACAACAACAACAACAACCAACAAACACCAATATCACCATATTTGGGATCTTCGCTCCTACCGCCCCACTGAACCTCTACAGCCCACCAATCAATTCAATTTCCACAAAAGTTAATTGAAAACTGTTAAATGTTTGTTTTTTCCACTTACGATTTAGCCGGAAAAAGTTTTGCTTCGAACTTCCATGAGTAGTCGTCGGCTTACATGCTCGCACATAAAATTTCCAATGTTTGTTCAACGGCAATAAGTAAATCACCTAAAGCATGCTAACATTGGCAAAAACTTTTACAAGTAAGTTTCAACCACAGGATTCTTCAGCCCCGTCTCAGTGACTAAGTAAATGAAGAGGTCGCCGTTGCATTGCGGGGTCTGCTCTTAATTGAATCAAAAGGAATTGGTCAAGACTGAATTAAGAGTTAACTTCATAAATATGTAATTGCACGTAAGCTTTTAATTGTATGTATGTAGTGTGCGTGCATGTGTGTCTGTGTTTTAATTCGGTTATAGCATATCGGTCAATCGCATTACTCGGAGAGTTGAACTCGACTTTACTCAAACGCTAGCAGTTTTCAGCATTTTGTGCACCTAAATTTTGATTGGAGTTAATGGAAACTGGATGACCACAGATGTTCCTCTTCTAGCATAGTTAAATACTTGTAAATGGTGGTTAAGACGTCTTTGAGAGTGAGCGATTGGCATAAAGAAAGTATTCCGACCTCCGCTCATCTTTGAAGCAGGTCTCAAATGTTGTGAGTTCTCTCAATTATGAAATTCAATTTAATCGAATTTCTTTTTTCATATTTCGACAAGTTGTAATTTACTTAAGTGAAAAATTGTAATTTACCATGCAGATGGTATGTGAGTGGCAGCCGGTTTATTCTTATAGTTTTTCTCAAAACTATATTTATTAAATTTACTTGGTTGTTTACTCGTTCATCACTATATTTTTCTATATGTGCTGTATATAGTTTCCTACAACGACTTATCAGTGGTGAAAAATCAGATTTTGGCAGCCCAAAATCGGCAAAAATTGTGTGTAAATTTTTATATTTTCGAAAGCCGTAATTTTGTCAATTTCTTCATCGTATAATCATTGAACGGGCAACATACTCTAAAAGAGATTTGTTTTCGGTTTCATCAGCAGCAGTTAAGGATCCGTTTTAGCGCTGCTGGAGATCGCGTGACTCTAAAAATATTTAAATTTTTCTTCCAAAATTTTATTAAGTATTCTTAAAATAAGGGAGCAACAAGAGCGACATGATCTTACAATGAAACAAATCATATCTGGTCATAATTAGATCATAGATTGACTGAAAGAGATTTATTAGAGGCTCTACACATCTCATTAAGCAGTGTGAGCCATATTTTAAGTGAACTTTTAGGTTTTAGAAAGCTGTGTGCATAATGGGTGCCGCAATGCCGCATGGAACAAAAACACATTTGAATGCGACTTTCTCAGCAATATTTGGAGCGTTTCAAAAAGGACAAAGTGGATTTTGTGCGTCGATTCATCACTATGAATGAGACTTGGGTCTATCATCATGCTTCTGAATTAAACGAGAGACTAAGAAGTAGTGCGGACCTGGTTGTTCGAATTCGAAACGAGTTCGTGTCCGGAAATCGGCCAAGAAGGTTATGGCATCCGTTCGAGAATAATTTTGTGTGTGGATTACTTACTAAGTGATAAATTAATTAATTCTGAATATTATTGCAACCTTTTGGAATAGTTGAAGGAAAAAAATCGTCAAAAACGACCCGGTTTGCAGAAGAAAAAATCCTTTGCCATCAGGACAATGCACCGTGTCACAAGAGCATTTTGACAATTGCTAAAATTCATGATTTAAAGTTCGCATTGTTGAAGCATCCACCGTATTCACAAGATTTGGCCCACAGCGATTTCCATTTATTTCCAGAACTCAAAAATTTGTGCGTGGCAAGCGTTTTTCATCAAATGAAGAGCAAGCGAGAGTATTCAGGGAGATTATATTGAATAATAAAGTGTATTTTGAAGAATAAAACTGTGTTTTTTATTATGAGCGTTGTTGAATAACATGGTATTTGTGAAAACATGGAAAACTTATTTATGAAACCAAACCAAAACCTAAATTATAAATATTCAATTCCATAATCGGACAATTGATTATATGAATTTTGAGTGCACATAACCTTCCACATATGTACATCATATCTTCTAAGCACTTTATCGCCAGCGCCAGCATTCTTCTAAAAATCAGATTTCTTCTAAAAATATATTTAAGCACAAATAGCGTCTATAATCAACAACCCTGAGTTTCATTCCCGATGATGCCTGCTATGCAATTATCGCTAATTGGCAAGTGAAGCTCAATATTGGCGCTTTGAATATGCTGCATTTTAATTAAAGACCCGGCTTCTCGGAAATATGCTCACACATTTCGCTTATGAAATTTTATGTCATCCACCATTTGTGGGCGTTTAAAACTCAATTTCATTTTTTATCATCATTTCGTGCAATTGCGGAGGTTATTCTCATAGCTGAATCAGATAATTTTTCAAAATGACATTCAACTAAGGAATTATAGGGCAAACAGATATAAGTAGAAAGCGCTAACAAAGCACGCAAGACCTAAGGACACACGTGTTAGTTAGTGCCTCTACTCAATCTCAAGCAAATGTCTCGCATCGGTCCATGCGCACTGCCTCCTTAAGTTCAGCGTGAAATATGTGAGTGATTAGTGGTCGCCGGCTGAAGGCCTGGCCAAAGCGAGATATAACAACAAAAACTCGGCAACAAAAAATAAAAGAAAATTGTGTTTAACGAGCAGCTACTCACCGTTGGCGCTGTCACTATTGACAGGCGGAAGCTGTGCGTAAACGCCGTTATGTTGCGTGTCCTTTGAAACCCGATGCAGCGCGTGCAGGGCCCACACGGAGGCTCGCGCTGGGTAATTTCGCATGTCCGTAGGCTCAGCTCCCACACCAGTTGCAGCGCTAACACTCATCCTCGGAGCGGTGGCAGTGGAACGAGCAGTGGCTTCGTTAGTCGTTAATGTGATCGTTGTGACGGGTTGCGCATACGCCGCGTCGCCGTCGGCAGCGCCTGTGGACGCCCTATTGTGTTGATAATTTTTTGTAATTATAGGGCTAGCAAAGTGCATGTCACGCGTGTCTACTGATGATGGTGATGATGATGACGCCGACGAGTATGATGACCATGATGGCGAGGCCAACGACGAGGATGCTGTTTGAGAGGAGACTCTAGCAGGAGATACAGTTGTGGTCATTAATTCCATTTTGTCGTGTCGGTATGCTAATCCCGGCGAAGGTTCACCACCAATGGTTTGTGTGTTGCGTTGTTGGAGTTGTTGGAGTGTGTGCGGCGCTAGCTTATGTATTTGCTGTTGCTGTTGTTGTGGGAAGTGGAGATGGTGCAGGTAATGTAATTCTAGTTGTTGCTGTTGGTGTTGTACACGTTCCGCACTCATGCCCTTGGTTTCGCACTGTTGCATGCCACTAAATGGCCAACCCATTATGCTGAACACCACCAATATTTGTAGAGTCTCGGTGAGGAGCGTGTCTAGGACATTCGCGTTGCGTCGCAATGGAAAACGCATTTTTTGGGCTTATTAGCGTACATTTAAGAGGTGGTGGTGACACGGAAATTAATTAAGGATTCTCTAGTCGCAAGCATTTTCGGCAGCTTCCAGTCTTTCCACTTGCACTAATTACGCTGTGTTGTTGTATTCGTTTCAGTTTTCACTGCAACCTCACTCTGCTTAACTATTTTGCAACTCACATCTTTGAGAGTGTTAAGAGAACCTGTAAAATTAGAAATATTAAATGAGAAAATTTAAAGAAATAAGGCACTGAGACGCATGATGTATTATATAGTATAACCTATAGACTTAATAATATAATGAGATCAATTTACCATTAATAGAATGGTATAACAAGACCTTTATCATAACTCCGATCTCTTTGATGACCGTTTGTAAGGTAGTTTTATGTTATGTTGATTCGATCAAAACCATATCTTTGGAGATTCGAGCCTTGCGCTGGCTGTGCGGCAACTTTAGTGAAGATACCTCGTCAGATAACAAAAATATGTTATAGATTTCCGATATTGACAGCTTCTTGAAGAGAAAAATCTGTGTGCAAAATTATAGATTGATAGCTGAAAAACTGAAGGACTGCTTCCCGTATATAACAAATCAATGAAAGAGTCTCCAGCCTTTCATAGTAAAACACATTTTTTTGGTAAAAATTGGTTTTTTTAGTCAACATAACCCTGACACTGATTATAGCGACCTTCCAACTTTTCAATAGTATTTTTGTAGTGCGATTTGTCATTTGCCTCAGTTTCGACGATCACCTCTTCATTTGACGAACATTTCTTTCCAGCGAGCTTTCTTTTGAGAACTGAGAACTGGAAAGTGTCGCTGGAGGCCAGATCTAGAGAATACGGTGAATGCAGAAGCAATCCGATGCTCAATTCATCGGCTTTTTCCACCATTTTCAATAACTTGTGACAAGGAGCATTGTTTGCTGGAACAGTACTTTCCATTTCTTCAAATGTTATATGTAATGGTGCTTTTTTTTGATAGTCGACAAGATTCCAGGCGCATCCAAAATACAGACACTATAACTTTGTTAGCCGATTGTTGCGTTTTCCGAATTTTGGTGTGTGTTCATCATATGCAGTCCACTCGGCTGACTGGAGGTTGGACTTCGGAAATAAATCATAGAGCCATGTTTCATCCATTGTCACACATCGACGCAAAGTGTTGGTTTTTTTTTACGCTTCAACGTCTCCAAATACTGTTCCGAGTCATCAACTCGTCGTTGGTTTTAGTCAAAAACGAACTCGCGCGGCACACAATTTGCACAGAGCTTTCTCATATCTAAATATTCGTGAATGATATGATATATGTATGTACGTGTTCAGTTGACATCTCTTTAGAGTGCCTGCTTTCTCAATCAATGCTTTGTGACATTTTTTTTGATCAATTTTTTCACAGAAATAAAAGCTACTTCACTCAAACTGATATAATTGACTAACTAATAAGCCAACAGCTTTCAAATTTATGCTCGCACCTTTTGAAATTTAAAGCTAACTGAATACCATATGAATTTAATTCTAGTAGCATCATCTATGCCTCAGGCTTTTCAATTGACATGGTACAGACGGAGTGACGGACGAACAAAGCCACTATACTGAATCTTGGTGGAAAATATCTCCAGAAAAAATTAGTGATTTTTGCACATTTCATTATTATGAGCACAAAAACCTTTCTGTGTAGAAATCAAGTAGAAATTCAATTGACGAAAGGACCTGAGCGCATAATTCGCAACATATACTTTCTCTGGCTGCACAGAGGATTGAAAAGCAATGTGCTTAAACTTTAGCTTCGCAAAGTGAGGCAGTTGAGAAGAATATGCTGAGACGATCTTACAGCTGCTCCTTGCAGCCTAAAGCAACAATGACCATGTGGTAAATTTAAAGCCTTCCTACATTGTCAAGAATCAAACGATTCCATTACCAGGGAAAAGCGTACGTTGTCGAACACCAATTATAACGTCCTAATCCTTATATAAATAGACAATAATTAAGATTTTCTAAGACTATCTGTCTATCTATGTTCACTATTTCTTAATTATTATATTATATATATATTGTATATTATATTATTAGCTATCATTATTTTTCAAAACAATTCATAAAATTTCTGGTTTAGGGAGCTATCTCATATTTTAGTTTAACTTTCACTGAAATGAGTATCAGTAGTTTCGGACAACTTTTACTACATCTTCGCTTTATGCGCATTTCATGCACATACTAATGCCATTTAAGTTATTCCGTTATTCGTGGTGCTTTTGTTTATATTTGTTTACTGCGTTGCAGCTGCCACAAAAACGCTGCGGTCGCATTGACCTATTAACAAGAAAACAAGCAAACTCATGCTTGGCACATGTACTCGCCAACCACAAAAAAAAAAAAAAGAAATGCAAGCGCTCGTATATACACACACATACAGATGGCAGTCGAAGGTGTGCACCATGGCGTATACGCGCTTTTTAATAATGCTGTTGCTTTCACTCTATACGGAAGAGTTTTTGCATTCGTTTTTGTGTGCATCGTTCGTGGGTCACCTGCTCGGTTGTTGGATGGTAATAACTTTCACTTTCAGACCATAATTCACTGCGATGGGCTGGCATGAGCTGCATGAGCCAGCAAAGGCAAAGACACATTTCTATACATATATATGTCTTACTATATGGTACATGAGTGCATGTATGTATTAGTACGCCAGTATATGTACGCAGTTATCTACTGCCGGTTACAGGTGATTGTGGGGCTGTGCAGCACGCTTAACTCGGCTGGGGCACAGACTGTTGCAACTGCAAGCGTTTTATCATCATCCTCAACGAAGCAGTCACCGCTGCCGCGACCGCCACCACCGCTGCGTCTGCTGAGTACATTTCTCTTCTGCGTTTTCTTTCCTCAATTCCCTGCGCCCGACTCACATGGGTCGCAGGACGTGGAGCACTTAAATTTATAGTCCACGTTTTATACTTCCGCTTCCGTTGCCGGTATTGCACTCACCGACACTTACTCACTCTGCCCCCGAACTCCGTCTGTGAGTTTGTTTCTGCTGCCGTCATGTACCCACTTCCACTCTCGTGCAGCTAGTCAAGCTCGTCTAACGGCGTAACACGACATCAATATGGCTGTTGCACGCGCACTCCCTGCAGTCACCCCAGCAACCAGCACCCCACCCAGCACATATGTTTCTTTCAACCTACTCTACATGTGTGCGTGTGCCGACACACATTTAATAGATTACAATGTCATATTTGTTACAACTCTTTGTGACACACGATTTGTTGTTTGAGCTCACAAATACGTGTATCTCATGAATACGCACGACGCATGCCGCAAGACACACTGTAGAAAGTGAAAGGAAACCATTGTTCGCTCGGTGGCCCTTGGAAGTGGAATTTGAAGCGATTTATTCAGACAAATGGCGCGTAACGATTTTCCACGCTGGCAGGTACAACTATGTATATATGTGTGTGTGCATGGCTTGAGACTAACTACTTGGCTCTGTTGCTATGTGCTTAGTTGTTAGCTGCTTACCGCGTTTACCGCCGCTTACCGTTATACTCGTATTCAATTTCAAACTGTCAAAACGGTTTCTGCTCTGCGTTTGCTCAATGCTGCTCCGCTATTTCAATTTTTGGGGCAGCATTGTAGTTATTTGGCTAACTTCTACTATTTTCGTCCTTACAGAAGTCAAATGCCTAACATTCGTCTTAGCCTAAATAAGTGTGCACATACATATATGCACTATACACACACATACTCGCTGCTTTTGTATTTATTTTCCTGTATTTACTTTATATCGCCAAGGTAACTCAAAATAAATAAGAACGAAACATATTTGAGGTCGTGAACTTTTAAAGCACGTCAATCTAAATGAATTTAAGGTATTAATAATTACCTTAATAAATAAATATAAATGTCAGACTGTTATGTTTTTATTAAATATAAATATTTATTTTCAAAATTATTTTGTGTAATAAAATTCTATCATATCAAACCATTTCGTTATGTCTCATAGAAAAATACGTGGCTGAAGCAAACAAATTTGTACAACTGACCCTAAATGTAGACAATATTATTTTTAATATTTGATATTTTTCATTTGTGAACTACAAAAAACGACAATTTTAATTTAGCACCATTTGTTTCGATAATAACGAAGCCTTAATTAACATTGGCTCAAGGTTAGCCCAAATGTAGGCAACATTTTTTGCAAGTTGACAACCATTTCTTTGTAAGGATTTGAATTCACAGATTTTAATCACAAAAGTGCACAAAAAATTGAGGACTTTTTTACTTTCACTTTTGATGATATATATAAATATAAGTTTTACTAGAACCTTGTTATTACATACTTGTACAATTTTTTTTTTTTTTCAATGTGAACGGCAATTTCGGTTGCACTGAAGCCGGGTATTGTAGCACAAATACAATGTATTCCTTATAAGAAATTGATTTCGATCGTTCAGTTTATTCGGTAGTTATATGATGAGGACTGGTGGCAGCCTGTAACGCTACAATGCGAAGGACGAAATCTCACAATAATGCGAAGACCTGTATACAGGTGTAATGAAGAAATTGCCACGCTGAGGAAGCTCTGTCACTCATCCCGACGTCGCCTACAACTCAATCAAAGTGCCGAAAAATAAAATCGACTCAAAGGAGCATTCAAAGGCCATAAGAAGCCGGAGATTACTAATTAACAAGGGTTTATTGAATTTTATGCCTTCTATAACTTTGTGATGATTTTTGTTAAGAGCTTGTAATATGGCTGCTCCTCCTTCTTTAAATTTGTTAGGGGAAATTTCTTTGTTGAATAGAATTGTAAGTTGGTCTTGGGTAACTATGGTTTCTTTGTCTTTGTTATCTTTTTTTAGAGCTGCTTATACTTTATATTTATATGCTTATAGCCAGCACGGTAAGATTTTTTCAGGTGTCTATTCATTCAGAGGAAAGTCCTCTGGCGAACTTCTTATAAAATCTGTATGTCCGCATTCAAAAATAAGTGGCAGCAACCCAAATACGGAAAAGATCGTCGAGGTATTATTTCCGACGCACGCCCCGGTTTCTAGCGCTGAGTACATAAATGATCTGTGCCAATAGTTTTCTTCCATGACTTTGGAACTGGCTGAGCCCAAGACAGAGGAAGAGCCATGAGCACATAAGCATCAGGAAAATTGAGGAAAAAATAACTCTCACAATCGGAGAGTGTGCGATTACTTCACATCCACAGTTGAAGTATTTAGGAGGGATATTGGACTCCAAACCAAAATTCAAGCGGCACAGCAAATAAAGGAAATAAGATTTACAATGCCTTATCAAGAATGATGACAAATAGAGGCTGTGCTCCACGGTTCCGACAAAAAAGCTGCTTTTTGGAGAACGTGCGCAAATATTGGTTTGCAGCGATTTAGCAAAATTAAAAAGAGCATGCATTGTTTTTACATATTTTCCACAAAGTTTCCACTACTGGGACTCGTAAATATATTAATTTTAAATGAATGTGCTGTAAAGCAGAATAATTTGATTGACGAAATTATCCAAATGGAAACTTCAGCTAACAGAAGTCAGCGCTAAGTATGCCCGGTGCGACCACCCCTTCAAAACTAGCAGCATCTTTTAAATTTTTTATCTCCTAAAACAAATTTTTATGTATGTATGTATCTGTTTTTATCTTCTTGTTGTACACAATACTTTACGTCTTAAGTGCAGAACAATTTTTCTCTTTGTTATGTGACAATTTTATTTTACAACCAAATCACTTTCGTCTAACTCCACCCGCTGCAACGACAATGCATCCACACAATTCTAATATTTTTTTAAGGATTTTTATTTTGATATAATCTTGATTTTTGCTTTGTCACTTTGTTTTTGTTTTGCAGCCAAAAACAACAATCCATTTTAGATGAAATATTCGAAAATTTGTTTGTTTACTCGCTTGTTCATTGGCAGCTCATTAAAATTCTTTGCATATTTTTAGGCGCGCGCACACGCAGGCCATCACGCCTCACTGCAGGCTGGCAGCAGAACCAACAGTTTGTAGTGCCGCGGCAGCACAACAACACCAACCACAAATAAAAACACGGCCAATATGTTCATGCGGATGTCTATATGTGTCGAAACACCACCGCGCTGTGCAGTGCGAAATGTAATTTTTATGTAGTCGCTGCCTATCTCCCGTCTCCCCTGCCCCCAGCTGCCCGGTGTGCTCTTTGCAACGCTGTTTTTGCCTTTGTTTTTAACACGTCTTGGCAGCTAAGTTAATTTGCGCCTCAACCGCCAAACGGTGTGTTTGTGTGTGCTCGTATTTGGGCTGCTGCTAACACACTTTAAAGCAAACAACTAAATTTGTACACACTTCAGTGACTACTGACATTTACGTGCCGTTGTGGGAATGGACTCGGAGGCTTAGTGATTTTTATACCCACCGCCCGATTGCAGAGGATGTGGAAAGATTTCGATTACTGAATTTAAGCAACATAACATAATGCAGAGACTGATGTATTTTAACACCAGATCGGATAACATTCACCGGCGGACATATTTGTAAATATTCAGAAATGAAATAAGAACATCTTTAGGTACTCATAAAAGTGATTAAAAAGAACTTATTCAGAAGAAACCAATATTTTTGTTGTGTTATACAAGAGCTAAGAATTCCTTACATTTTTGCTAAAATTCATGTTGTATCACTGTCTAGTATCCTCTAGTCATATGTATTGAGGCATCAATCAAAAATTGATAGTGAAGTTTCATATCGAACTTACAAATAATTTCTATCCGAACTGTAGGTTAACATTTCGAGTGAGATAAAGCTGTTTTGTATATAAGAAAATTTGCTTAATATTATTTATCGGTTAACCTTTTGAAAATGAAATTTCCATCATCTCCAGCGCTCAGAAAAGATCTTAATAATTGTATTTAATATAATTTATCTTCAATCGCGAAGTACACTGCATGAATGAGGTAAGTTTATTTTGCACCCAATTTGATCACAAAACAAAAACAATTTTACTTACAAGCTCCCGCATAGAATCCTCTTTATCGATGAGAAGTTCCTCGAAAAGGTCAAATGGTTCAACTCAGGAAAATTACTATACTATAGGTAATAGGTAACATTTTGTTTAATAAGTTGTGTTGTTCGATAAGAGAGGACGGTGCTACTAGAATAATTTTTTATTTTATTTTTATTTTTTGTTTTGTAGGTACATTCTTCATATGAGAAGTTTCATTTCAATCTGTCATTTCATTCTTTGTTTACAAGCCAATTAGAGTCGTCGCGTCACAGTATTTTTTCACAATGAAAAAAAAAAAATGAATATCATGCAGTGATAAAATTCGAATTTTTGGATGGTGTAGCACCAAAAAAGTGTTTGCGACTTGAAGACAATCTAGGTGAAGAACGTCCAAAATGCGCGTCAACACCAGAAATCGAAGCTAATTTACAGGATATTGTTTTGGAAGATCATCGAGGATAAAGTGGATTTTGTGCATCGATTCATCGCTATGGATGAGACTTGGGTCTATTACCACGATCCTGAATCAAAACAAGAGGCTAAATAGTGGTTCGTCTTCGAAAAGAGTTCGTGTCCGAAAATCAGCCAGGAAGGTTATGACATCGGTTTTTTGGTATGCGAGAGGAATCACCTTTTGGATCAGTTGAAGGAAAAAATGTGTGAAAAAGACTCGGGTTGTAGAAGAAAAAAATCCTTTTCGTCAGGGCGCCGCATTGCGGTGTCACAAAAGCATTTTGACAATGGCTAAAATCCATGGTTCGGCCCCTAGCGACTTCCATTTATTTTCAGAACTCAAAAAATACAATTCTTAAAGATTTTTTTCTATTTGAAAAAAAAAATTCCGAAATTTTCACTGAAATTTCATTTTTTTGTTTTCGAAAAATTACTGGCAAAATTCAATTTTCATTTTTTTCTTCATTCAAGCTCTAAGTTAAGGTTTTAACTAAAACACGATTTTTTCACTTCAGATAATCCTATAAGGATTTATCCTTCAAAAGCGGACGCATCTTTTTTCTGAGGTGTCACCGGAAACGGCTTCGCAATGGCCGATTTTAAAGTATTTTTTTGTTCAAAAATTTCATAATTTCCTTTGTCAACAGCAATAAATTAAAAAAAAAAAATTGTATATGAAAAAAAAATTATTGAGAAATGGCTTTTACCCAGAGGAAACCCATTTAATACCATAACGTAAGAATTTAGTTGGCTCAACAATACTAACGTTTTCTTTGCCTGCAAAACATCACAATAAGTTAGCCTCCCGGAATATGTGCTAAGCAAGTAGAGGGCTTTTGTTGGACCCCGCAAACTCCCGTGGACTTTTATGGCTTCAAACTGTTCTTACTATTCTTGATAACCGTATTGAAGCCACACTACAATCCTTTCAGCGCCAAAGGCCAGTTGTAAGAGTACCTTAACTGTACAGCAATTTCAACTTTACTTTCTGTTAAACCTGTCTTGGGTGAAAATATTGCTTGCTTCTTTTAGATACAAGATTAGACTTCATTATTAGTCTCTTTTCCCCTTTTTTGCCTTGCTGCTGAATTTTTTATTTTCTAAGGATTACATGTTTAGGGCCGACTTTATATTATCATTTAATTTTGGCATTTCTTCATTTCTCTTTGGCGCTCAATCGCAAACGCCGCCATTGAGGCATTCAGTCATTGCACTCGATTTGTACAATCAATCATTCGAATTTGCCGCAAACATGTGTTGTGCCTGCATATTTGAGTGTATGCCGACGCACAAACACACCCAAAGCATGTGCACACACTCACACGCACTAGCATTGAAGCATGGCCGCGCATTGTTAGCATTCATGTCATTGCTGAGAAGCTTGTAGCCGCTTTTTCCAAAATAGCTTCGATATTGATAGATCTATTGTTGTTGTTATTTATATTGTTGCTGTTACTGTTGCTGCTGGGTGCGATGTGCTTGGCACAAATTGTACGGAATTTCGCCATGGCTTTATTTGTTGTATATCAAGCGCAGCGCTGTGCGCTTGTCTGCCAAATATAGCTTTTTAGTATGCTTGTCCTGCTATTAGGTGAATTTCAAACAAAAAGTTTGAGAAAAAAGTTTGTCAGCCTTCGGCGTTTTGGTCATTTCCCCTCAGTACTGTTGGGTCCTAACTCGATTTTGCGTTTCATTTTCCGCTCACCGAGGCGTACACCACATATATTTTACATCATCGATTCCAATATTTGTACTTACTACTCTTGTTGTTGTGCTTCCAACTACAGTTATTTGGAAAGAGAAAAAAATTATGTAGTTTACATTTTGGGAGCACATTTCTGAGTGTGTACGTCCATGGCCCCAACGCTCATTTCATCTCATCGGCATGTTCCAACAAATATCTGTATGTATAAGCATAAATTTGGGTCATTCTGCTAGCACAGAAACGACTGTCATGGGAACGATTTTAAATTGATCTTGTAAACTGCGCTGCTAGTCTACTTTTAGGCGCGCCAACTTGGCTAGTCAAACTTTTGTCTCAACTAGCGGTACTTCAAATCGAGTATATAAATTTAAATGTCGCTTTTACCATATATTATTCGATTTTCATTTTTATTTCAAAATGTGCCACATATATCTGCACGGGTGCGTGTGTGTGCGTAATTTTATTACATTTTATTTCTCTTACTTCGCCAAAAAGTTGCCTCACATTCACATAGTCTCATATCGCACACACTCACCCACACACACAGTCATGTACAATACACACGTAACCGCCCGCTCCTCGCACATAACCCTTTACCACGCCGAGCGCCGAGTGGCCTACTCGTTCGTAGGAGTGTTCTTGCAACGCTGTCTTGATTTCAGCAACTTCTTCAGCAGCATCTGCCGCCCTCTTCACTTGCAGTCACACAACTCAATTCAGTACACTTCACGACGCGTAGCTTTCACATTTTTTGGCACTCAAGTCAACCTGCTAGATAGCTAGATGGCAACATGGCTCGGAATGCGCCTAGAAGCGCGCTACATTACATTTGGCACTTTGTTCATTTTTATTCACTCCTTTCATGTTTGCTCGTTGTTCTTCTACATTTGGCCATTGTTTTTTTGCTTTTTTTTGTGTGTCTGTTCTTGTATTTGTTATTGTAGTGCTTGAAAATTGTATCTTGTATTTTATAGGGCTTGTTGTTGCGGCAGTAGCAGCACTTAACACACATTTTCGCACTCAACATTCAACAACATTACGGCGGCTCAACCGTCAGGCAGTCAGCCAGTTGCTCTGTAGGTCAGTCAGTCGGTGCGTCATTTCGTCAGCTTTGTGTCTGTTGGCCCGTCTGTGGGGTGCTGCTCGCCTCATTGGTGGGTGCGTCCTCTCGTCGCTTGGTTGCCAGCTTCGATTGAAATTGTGGCACGAAATTTTCCACGCACTTCATGGCCATACAGTTTTTAATATTCGTTTGTTCTGTGCAACTTTACACCACTGCAACGCTTTTTACACTTTCTCTATTTCGGTTTTTGGTCAGTTTTGGTTGCTTTCGGTTTTGCAAGTATTTAATTTCGACTCCAGTAGTTTACCGGTTTGCATACATTTTTGCATTTTAAATTTTCCGTTTTTGCGTTTGCGTTTTTTACGACACGTTGTGGGATTACACTTCACACTGCGTTGGCTGCGAGCGCACTGGGTCAGTGCGTGTGGGACTTGTGTGTGGATTAAACCGCGCGTGTCACATTGCACAAAGCCAAAATATGAATATTTAGCCGAATGTACTTTGGTTTCGATTCGCTAAAGTGGCATTTTATTTCAAAAACATAATGCCATGCATTTTTTACGTGATAAGTTCAAGCGTTGAATTTCCTATGCGGATTTGTATTGGAAGAGTGATTTTGAAATAGTTTGCTCTTTTGATTTTGTATTTCATTCTCTCGGGTATAATGTTGAAGCTCCAATTTTATTTTTTCTTAAAATATTTCAAACACGTTTTTAATTTTCTACAGAATTCAATTAAAAAATACTGACTTTAAGTCATACGGAGATATACTATAATGATAATATCAAAATTATATTTAAAAAATATTTTGTAAAAATTGTCACCTTTAACGTAAGTGGACTTAAGCTGCTTAGATACTGCATCAATAAATTTAAGACAAAGTTCTATTCCAAATACAATTAATTGATATAAAAATCATCGGAATGGAAGCGAGTTCATTGTCCGTGTCCTCTAGTGAGCTTGGCAGGCGCTGGTCAACGACCACAACTTGTGTGACTGCGAGGTCCTTCTTAAGTCAAAAGTAAGCCGTGAGAGGTCCCCCCAAGTTCTAGAACAATTAGCATTGTCAGACTCGCAACAATTATACATTTTCTGACACTGTCCTATTGTTTTATACGTGGTGCGACTAAATAATAAATAAAATAATTTGTCTAACGCTCTCTGTAAAATCTGTATGGAGGAAGGCGAGATGGAATCATTTTGTCACATTCTTTTGTATAACCTGGCTGTTTGAGGATTGAGATTAAAATCTAGCGGTAGACGCAGTTTTGTAGAATCTAGAGAAATGGCTGGGACTGATCTTTTAACGGATTTCTTGATAAATCTTCGGTCCTGTAACTTACTCTTGAGTTACATTACTGGATTCTCAATAAAGTTCCAATTTAATAGCTTTTATATTTTTATCTCTGTTTCTAACTGCTTCCCTAAAGTAGCTGATAAATCAAAAAGTATTTATGAATATTTTATGGAGGACTGGAAAAATCTTTGGCAAAAGTGTATTACATCTGGTGGGTATTATTTTGAAGGCGACAAAATAAATATTCAAAAATAACTAAACATTTTGCGTTTTATTTACAATTTCTTAACCCGACAGCACTCTAACTAAAACTCTATTTTCTGCATCTTTCGGCAATTCTTATATAGTAGACTATTAGGAAATCACCGCCACTCGAACACTCTGACAATCTGACAACTACATACGAATTTCGTTGTCTAGGTGATACTGGAATTTATCTTCGATTCAATGTTGTTCCCTCATCCTTGTGATAAGCTCACAACAGCTCCGTCGTTCTAAGAGTTAAGCGCTTTATGGAGTTTTTGAGGAACACAAAGTACAAATATTTATTCAAGTGAGTTCCATTTGTTTGGAATTAATCCTACGACCTAACCTAACTTGTAAACAATTCAGTTATTCAATATTTGACAACGTTAGACTAAAGGTGGACTAAGTTAAGTGGTTGAATTGGATTAGAAAGAGGTTAAAATGATAAACTTGATGAAAAGAGATTTAATTAGTGCACCGTGTTATATGATGTAACATAATGCAGAGTTAGTTGTATTACGACGAAATTCTATGAAATACGAGTATACTCAAGAGCGAAATAACGAGTTTTTAGTCTAAAGATGGTTACATATATATTTCTACAATTATCATGACAAGTCGGGCCAAATTTGGACAGTGTGCGGAATTCATTTGAAATCATCAAGCGACGCTGATTGTCTGATTTAGTTTACGAATTACGAGTGTGGGTCTGACAACAAAAATAATTTGTTTCTTCGGCGATATTTCTTCTTATGGCAGTTAGTGAGCCAAATCTGCTGGCTAAGCAATTAAATTTATTTTTACATATATTTTACTTAAATTCATGCAATTTAAATGATGTTAGGATCATTTACTGTCTGTTCAATGGATAGCCGACTTGTATGAAAACAATAACATGACACCACTTAATAATGTATGCCATTGACATGACATACATACATATGACAATATACACGTCTCTTAAACTGTGTATACATATGTTTTTTTTTTGTTTTTTTTTTGTTTTTGTTTTTGTTGTTTTAGAGATCCGAATTTCAAAAAGAAAAAAAATTTAAGTTATGGCAAAAATTTAGCTTTAATATAAAGATAAAGCTTTGCAATTATGTTTTGAAAATATTTCGAGGAAGTAACCGGTTCAGCTAGCTCAAATTAATTAAAGCCGAAAGTCGCAGTTTCCGCCCATTTTTGGCAGCAATTGGGGTCGCATGTAAGCGAGCCGAGTCATTTCCATGGCGTCAAACGTCTTGAGCTCATCTGCGTAGACAACTGACTTCACATAACCACAACAAATAGTTCAGCGGTGTTAAATCTCACCATATTTTCTTCTCGATTTGCAAACGTTGTTCCGGAGTAAGTTTATTCATTATGAAATGTCAAACCAAAATCAATATAAATCAAGCAGTCAGAAAGATCAACTCCGAAAACTTATTTTGTTGTTGCTTCATTGAAAACCATGCGTCTAATAAAGTACACTTTATTATTTATTTGTCCATGCAAAGTTTAAAGCTTCCAGCATAGACTACAGACTCCTTTTTAAGGTCTTTATTGTTCCATGATTTTTGTAATTTCGAGCTATTTTGGAAGCAGAATTTGACCTAAAAACACTCACACTCACTAAGAAATATTATTTCTGATTATGTTATCAGGTTTCAGAATATTTACACATTTCAAAAAGTTTGTAATTGCTTAAAGAGCTTAGAGTAGAACAAGTTGTGTTCACTTAAAAATTCTGAAAGAAACACAAACTCTCATTCAAGCTACAATCACGAAGGCAAAAGGAAATAATAAACCATAACAAACTTTTATAGAAAAGCATGTCCTATATTATTATTTATTTCTTTTTTTCGTAAAATAATATGCACAAATGATTTCCCTTCAAATTTGTTTGCAATACAAATACAAGACGCACACAAACTTAAAGAATACTATTGACTATAGCCACTGGAAGAGGACTTAAAAACCTATAGTAGAAATACCTTTAGCTCACAGAAAACAAGTATTTTTGAGAAAAATTCACAGCATATCAGCACCTGTGTCCCCATGAATTAAGTAGATGCGATCAGTAGTGGTTCTTTACAAGCGAAATATTTTTAAAATGGCTGCTACGGTTTTACCAACTAGAAAATATCAAATATATTGGCAAAAATATATTTTCAAAATTTTATCATAGTAGTAGTTTTATATTAATGTACTAAGTATCAACCAAAATTATTTACGTTGCTGTAAATAAAATGGAGTCCTAAAAGTATGCTTTACTTATTTGCTCTGCTGCATTTCATTTAATTTTAAAGTAAACAAACATATTGCTGTAAATTTGAAATAATATTGAGTTCAAAATATATGTTTTATTATGACAACTTCTAAGGTCATATGTAGTTGGGATTCATTTACCTTTAACCCAAAACTCTTTGATGTAACTTTTTTTCTTTTTTGGACACAGCGTGCGATTCACTTGCCGGACCAATATTTAATTTGCATTAATTAAAGGCAAATAGCTGGCATTCACAAAACATTTTTATATCTTTCATTATTATGTTGTATTTTATTTTATTTTATTTTTTAATATTTGTATATTTTTTAATGATTTCACGTGTGCGCAGTACTTCGAAAGTTTTTCTACAAGCGTATCAATAATTTAAAAAAGAAAAATTGCAGCGTGATTTTTTTGTGCATTTCAGAAAATGTTACTGCACATTCACTTCACACTCGCGCGAATTCAGTTAAACACTCATATGTATATCTCCAATACATATTTTTGTATTTGCACCATCATTTACATTATTAACATTTATGAATTAATTCTGTTTAATACTCGGCTCACTGCTGTCAGTTACCAGCCACATTGCAATCGCATTACAAATGCATAATGCCACTTATTTCACTCTTATCCCTTCTCAACTGCTCAACGCTACGCTCAAACAAATTGCAATTATTACAACTTTTGTTCAGTTTGACACTTTGGACTTTCCGCCTCAGGCACTGCTTTGCGCTCAAAGGCGGCATTGATGCCATCGGATAAATCACTCATTGCTCCATTCTGCGCCGTTCTTATTATTATTATAATCCCAAGCTCGGCATTCAACACCAAATTCGCATGAATTGTTAATCCGTTATGTTCACACGAGCGTCGCGCTGCTGTTCACACAATAATACGGTTATGTACATTCACCGTACGGTTGCGGTATACGCGTCAACACGCCGTTAGTTGTCCTTTATGACTATTTCAAAAATATCTTGGCGCTGATTTTGCCTTTTCAAAAATCCTTTCGCGTTCGTTGTGC
Source organism: Bactrocera latifrons (assembly GCF_001853355.1). NCBI lineage: Eukaryota > Metazoa > Arthropoda > Insecta > Diptera > Tephritidae > Bactrocera > Bactrocera latifrons. The sequence goes on from NW_017534608.1 coordinate 303,443, forward strand.
TTTGGCACTGGTCCACACATCGTCCCGTATTGTTGGCTCGCCTCGTGCGTTCGTCTGCCTTTCGTCTTATCGGTTTGGTTGGTGGTTCGTTCGTTCACAGCGTGTTGATTGTCGATTGTAGGTTAGTTGTTGCTGGCACGACGTGCTCTGCACAAAGCTTTCAATCACATGTTCTTTTGCAGATATGCTCTTTGGGTTTACCTCAGTCTCAGCTGTGTTGTGTGTGGGCGTTACTTTGCGGGTTGAATGTATTCACCATACTATCAGTGCATATTCAACACTAATACCCCAAAGCTAGTTGCCGCGTTTGTCCGTGAAAAAGTGCCCCTTTCACAAGTGGTGGTGAAAAGTTTTAGTTTCACTTGAAACACCACCACCACCATTGAAGGGCACTGAATTTGGTTACAAAGGGGAAGGTGTGGTGGATTCATATTCATCACATCTCTGCTGTGTTTTTACCCCAACAACCCACTGTAGTTTCGTTAAATATTAACTCCCGTAGTGTGAGGCGAGGAAAGACTTCAACTACTGAAGATTTCATTTGGTATAAAGGGGGAAACAAGAAATAAAAGAGAAAATATATTATGCAATAATTTACTTAAACTGAAATGCTGATTTCACAGTCGATGAGGAAAATGTTACCGAAACGGTAAGACCGACCGATTTGAAATAAGAAAGATCCAGGAAATAAGACTATTGATAATAATTTCGATTTTTAAGACACTCTGAAATATAATTTTTTTTTTACAAAAATTACTTTTTTAGTAGTTGCCATTTTGTCAAAAATCAATAGTTTGACTAGCCCTTCAATCATAACTTTGATTCGTCTATAGTAATAATAAATTATTTTGGATTAAAGAAAACTTTCAACAGAAAAATCTAAACTCCGCCAGACACTTTTTTCGGAGATCCTCCTGGAACCGCTCAAGAAAGCTTTGAAGGGTTCAAATAAATCTGAGAATTCTATAAAATTAAATTTTTTTTATTTATCAGGATTATGACGAATTTGTTGTTCTGAGGTTTTATCCGAACTTTATGACGTCACCTGAAATGTAAAATAACATATCATCACTTTTTATAAGTTTACAGACGAAGGAAAAGCAATAACAAGAACCACTCATATTGAAACAAAATTTGAATTTTGGTTATAAAATGATTATATAGTGGTTATATACTGGTTGGATGAAAATTTTTTGCAAAATATTTTTATATAACATGATGTAATGAATCGTAAGCAATAAAAAACCCAATTTAAATTATTTGATGATACGTTGTTTTCCATTTTAGGTGACGATTTATTAACATAAAGAATATTCGATGTCTTAAGGCACTCTGATTCTTTTCTGTTCGTCGAAGCGCTCTTCCAAAGAAAGCTCTATGACGAATAAACAGTTTACGTACTTATCTAAAAATGGTTAAGAACCATATTATTGCAACAGGGTGCTCGATAACTGCAGAATTAAAAATAACCTATAAGGAAGTGAAATATGGGGTAGTAGTTTATCCATATCCGCACCAAGCTAAATAGAGCGAAATAATTAAACACCAAGTTATAACAGTTGGTGCAAGAGTGGGAAAATCACGAGGACTGGTCGAATTGATATGATATGTAACACATAACCCTGCAGATGTCGCTATATTTACTACATCGTTAAAAGAGAAATTTTTAACTAATGTAATATTAGAAAGGGAGAGCTCTTCAGCAACACAAAAGCTTCAAAAAGGTTTATGAACTCAAAGCGAGCTCAAAAAGCGCCAAAGCACTAAGGCAGATAAAAAGCTCAGTTAACATTCGCCATTTCATTCACAATACCTGATAACAGCAACAGCATCCCAATGTGTCGGGAGCACCGCGTAGGATGTGTCCGACACGGCAGGATGCTGTCTTATCAGATTGCTCGGAAAGCTCGTCGTGTACGCACGCATTCGACGGATGTGCAACGCAAAGTACAACAAGGCAAAGTGTGGAAAGCAAAAAAAAATTAAATAAAATGTGAATTGTGAATTGTTGCGTTGCTGCTTTTTCCTCCTTCCTTCCAGCATCAAACTGGGGCTTCTATAATTTATAAAACGCTTAACAATGCATTGATATGCGTATTGATTGTGTCGTGCTCAAAGAAAACAAATATTCTGCAGATGCTTAGGTCTGTGCAAAACGAATGAATACATACACACACAACTGGATTTAGAGCGATTTAATGCGAAGAAAGCAATTTGCGGGCAGGTGAGCGCGGTTAACGCGGATAGTGCCGTAGACAGCAGACAATGGCATAAGAGATATGTGTGTGTGTGTATGTGGCAGTGAAAAAGTGCTCTCCCACTGCTTCAGTGTATTGGTTACGCCGAAAAGCATGCAACAGATCCTTGAAAGCGTATTCAAAAATTGTTGCACGCACGCAAATACATAACTCAAGCAACAACAGTGCGCGCGTACGTGTGTGTTAGGTGTGTTATTGTGTATCCATCAGAATTGCTAACTCTTTTGTGGCTTTGAAGTCAAGAATCGTAAATACCAATCCGACTGGATATCGATGGCGCACAAGCAGCACCATAAGCTGCGTAAATTCTAATTTGTACGAAAGGAAAAAGGTTCGTGATACATATATGCATGGTGTGTGTGTGTGCGTGTGTGCATGTTTGAGTGTACTAGCGTGCAAACAAAAATAAAACTTTATTAGTGCATGCGAGCAAGGACCTTTGTCTAATGCCGAAAAACACGCTCGATTCCCTGCAGATCCTAATTCGGCATATAAACAGCGAGCTCCTTCTGTGCGTATGCATGTATGTGTGTGTGTGTGTGTGTTGGTGTGTGTGTGAGCCGTCTGCTTTGCTGCGAAATTGAATATCATTCCGACTTTTCTGTTGTTGTAGACTTTTAGCATTATTGTTTCTTGTTTTTCTTTGCTTTCGCTTTTGTTTCCACTCCTCATGTTACTTTTCTGCCATTTATGTTACTGTCACTTGCTATAATGCTTTGCGAGCCGAGCTGAGACCTTTTCTTTTCTGCATACCTTTGCTATACACACACACACACACACAGCGAATTAAAAGTGTTTCATTTCATATGTTTTTGCTTCCATTGTCGAACTGTCTGCCACATGACCCCTTTCGAGGCTTTCGAGTTGGAAATGTTAAATGTCGAAAGGTAGATATAATTCATATTTGCCACACACACACGCGGACAGACATACCGCCACATTTCGATATACAACAACGTTCGCAGGCAAACAACAGGTGCGTGTAAGTGCAGGTATCTGTGTGTGTTGGTAAGTTGCTTTATCTCCTGTGTGTGGGCAACAAAAATGCCGACCAATTCTACTGTGATTAAGCAACCCACTGGCACGAAGGAGACGTTGTCTTAATAGCTCGCAACTCACACTGCGCACTGTGTGTTGGAAAAGTGTGGGAACTCTGACTTAAATCATTTTCATGTAAATAAAAACTTCAATGTTTTTTTGTATTTTAGAATATCACATTTTGCCTTCACAATCAGCCTAAATGTAGGCAAGGTCTAATATTTTGTTAACAATATTGCCTACATTTGGCCAATACGCAATTTTATAAGAAAATTTTGAGTAGAAGCTACACACCTCTTATCATAACATTAGCTTAATAAATGTTTTTAGAAAAAAATTTAAATAGAAATACAACCTTTATTTTTTATTTTCTTACATATTTATCCTTTCAAATTGATGAACAAATCAAGCGTAAAAGTGATGGTTCAATATTGTGGTGGCGATCTTATAAATTGTCTACCACTATCGGGCAGCTCACGAAGCATTATTTACGAAGGCACCTAAAATTTACCTCAATGTCCGCCATTGACCATTTGGTTCTTCATAAAGAAGTTATGTGATGTCAACCACATTATTCGTGGATAGATTGTCGGAACAACTTTTCAAATACGGCGTCAAAAAACTGATAAAGAGCATGCATAAGCATCTTTGTAGGGTATGGATACTCAATGCACATAAAAAGAGACCCAACAATCTACGCCAACTATCGTGTGATAAGCTTCTACTTCATATTTAAAGTTCTTCTCTACAGTGTGAAAGTCTGAAGCTCACCTAATTGGACCTGATCAGTGAGACTTTAGGCCAAGCACTAAATCTTGGAAAAGACCCGTGAAATCGACACGCACCACCTCTTCGTTTATTTCAAAGTTACTTCAATCTACTCCTGGAGAAAATAATTCGAGCTGCCGATCTAAATGAAGAAAGTAAAATCTTCTAAAAGAGTATACAGCTGCTGGTGTACGCCAATGGTAAACCGCGCCGTTAGTTCTGCTTTCTTCAGACAGCGAGCTAGTTCATGTCACCCGTTTAGATGGAAACAATTCGGCTCTGAGAGGGTTCTTCGCAATACCCGCAGGGAAAGCAGAGAAAGATGAAAAGAAAGACTTGCACTCCATTGGAAAGATGAGGTGGAGAAGGACCTGGCTACACTTTTAATTTCCAATCGGCGCCAAGCAGTGAAAAGGAAAAATGATTGCCGCGAAAAATTCTTGAAACACTCTTTCAGTCTTCCTTAATCTTAAATTTTGAAATAAACGATAACAAAAGCGAAGGTCTTGTTCTATAAATCATCGTTTTGAGCAACCAAAACTTGTTGGGTTGTCCATCCGATTAATAATATACTTAGTTCAAATAAACAAACGATGCCCCAAACATCACTGAATTGCAAAAAAAAAAATTGAAAAGGTTTCATGTCCTCGTAGTGTCAAGATTAGGAGTGCGAAAGACTTTATTTCCACACAAAACCCTAAAGCTTCTTCAAGGGCGTGAAGAATCCGTGTAAACAAGGAAGAATGCTCTCAAGCAATTCACAGTTATATCTACTGATGAATAATAAGTGAATATTTTTTAGAGAAAAATTATTAGAACATGCTAACACTGCCTACTGCTCTTCAATGTTTGGCATTGACGGATGTGAAAACTACGACCTGAATGGGTCCAAGTTTAAGTCACAAAACAAAACAATGAAACATTTAGCCTTTAGACCACTAGGACTTAACCCTAAACAGGGTACATTCAATTTGCTACAAAGTTTGTAACATTGAAGCAGAAAAGATCGCTACAAAATATATATGTACATATAAATGATCAGTGCGACGAGCTGAATAAACATCAAAGATAGGATGAAATAAAGCGTTGGCCGCTTACATTTTCCGTAGTTATGCATACAGTTTAGATTTGCTCAAAATCCTGTCTACTCACATAATCCCACTTGCACCACTAGAGATGCTGGTCCGTTGTGATGCCCGGAACTCCTAGGTATAGATCACAAAGGCCATCGCATATCGCCAGAACGCCTAGATCTTGACACAATTTTTTAGCTGGCTAATATCTACTCAAAACAATACGTTAGGTTCGTAGAACGTATGGCAAAAGAGATCCTTCAAATGTGAAAATGTTTATATTTTTCCATATTGCAACTTTGATAATTACCAAAATCTTTATCATCGCCGCAGGAGTACCAATGAGACAGGATCCAGTTTGGTCATTTGTTCGCATCCTGATGGAATTTTGATATGGGTGCCTTTTCTTGCAAACTCATCGAATACATATGTACATATCGTAATATAAATTACACCTGGGAAGGGTATTTTAGCCACGGAAATTTATGTTTTTTTGTTTATGTAGAGAAAGAAATGTTTCCACAAACATACCTAGGCATCACATAAAGCTTACGATTCATCCAAATCCTGACATATCTACAGTAAGCATGCTTGTTTTGCATAAGCCCGTGTCAGCATTTCGCATTACCGTCAAATGAGTCTACAATGCTGACATTGCCACCCCAAACTACACCCTCACCTACATGCACCTGCCTGTACGTGTCACGTGCATGTTTCCATTTGTTTTATTTCGCATAATTCCTGCCTGCTTAACTGTTTTATGACGCTTTCATTTTGCGACTGTTGAATTTTAAATTTGACAAATTTTTCGCAACAAGCGAAAATGGTTGTTGCCCTCCTCGCTCCGCGCTGCATGCTTTGCACAAAACTTTCTCCTCTCGCATAGGCACATAAGCTACACACACACACACACGCAGAATTTACAAGCACTTGCATTAGCCGCAATTTTTAAAAATAGTCTCGCGGCACTTGACAAGGATTAAGTTAAGCGCCACCAAAGCAAAGTTGACTGTTGACAAATATGAGTTCGCTGGTGGCACAACACTTAAGTGCCGGCGACTTGCTACCAAACCACTATTTAAATAGGCAATTTGGCGAGCGAGAAGCGCAGCGGTTGCGGGAGGATCGCATATCGCCAGCTCCTGTACTTTCGCATTTGTGCAATTGCTCGACATAAATAGGCATGTTTTTGCTCATGTACTTGTGTATGTATGTATGCATGTGTCACATTTATTTTTAAAGTCTCACTTGTATTTTGAAAACTGCTCCAACCCACTGGACCCTCAGTAATGTCACTGTCGCTGTCACATCTCTGCTGCTTGTTGAAATGCTACTTGCAAGGACTCTTTCAATTGCTTGTCAGCAGTGTGAGCCTAGCTGTAGCAGTGCGAACCGGTATACTTCATGTGTATACACGCGTGTTCATTTGTACAGTGAGTTAAAAGAGCTTTCCAGAAAAAATTGCAAAAACCATTTTCACCATTAATTTTTGTTTTATATGAAATCCAAAATTTTTATAGCAAAATTGATTTAGTACAAAACAGAAAGAGATGAGGTGATAAGTTATTTTCCAAGTCAACATCAGGCTTCTTATATAAATTAATCTGACGAAGCTAGAAGTAAGTAAGAATGAATAGAGTTGACTGATTACGCCTTAGATTTCGCCAAATTCATTGACTTCAGCAAATCTATTATACCATTCGCAGGTGCATTTTTGTAGCATACAATGTTATATGAAGGATATAAAACTATTTTTATCGTTCAATTTGGATGTTGGCTATGAGCTACGCTGAACCGATCTAAACAATATATTCGGAAATTTGAGAGAATAATATATGCCAAGTTTCATGCAGATATCTGATCGTTCAGTTTGTATGGCAGCTATATATATATAGTTGTCCTGTAGCATTGATTCCGACAAATGAGCAATTTTTTGGTGAGAAAAGGAGGTGTACAGAATTTAGGACCAATATCATGTATATACTTTATATGGTCTCCGATGTTTCTTTTTGGGTGTTACAATCATCTTGGCAAACTTAATATATCTTCTTCAGTATAAGAAGTATTTATAGTCTTCTCACATTACTCTTCCAAGCCATTTCATACACACTATATATCTCAGTTATATTTTTTTGTAGGGAGCAGGTTCCTTAAAGATCAAAAGTTGTATCATTCATCTACCTACTAGCACAATACCAATTGTCCACCAAGACCAGAAAATTTGTGTAATGTCAAATAAAAAGTTGGAGAATTTCGATAACGAAGCAAGCGTTTCTAGAGCCCAGAATCAATTGACAAAACTTAATGGTTTAAATTTTCCCATAAAACTTGCACCTTGAGCACACAGTGTCAACTTTGTGTGTATGCGTGTCTGAATATAAGCAAAAGTATTAGAAAAGTATTTCATAATGCAAATGTACAAGTGTTATATATGAGACCTATACATATACCCATATACATATACCCACTTAATATATTATATATAATTTTATATACATATGCATGTATGTACTTGGCAACTGTGCCGGTGTAGTTGACACGCAATGCGACTAAACGAATGGCAATCGCATTTCGAGTGTGAAGGACTACAACTACTGATTCCGTTATCCAATTAGTGATTGTGCTCGCATTTTACCTTCATTTTCTCGTAAATCGATTTTATATATAGAAGATAAGGGAAAATAAGAGGGTTATCTTTATAATATAGAACCACATAGAGAAAAAAGCAAACTGATATAAGAATATGTGTGTTTAGTACATAAGTCATTAAAAACATACTGTCAGGTTCACCAACAGGTTTGCGTAATATTTGTTTGGGTCTCGCTCTGTGTTTAGACATTAAGGTTTTTCCAAAAAAACATTTCAATTAATTTTACTTAAAGTTAAAGTTTCTCGAATAGAAATACATAGAAATGTTCGCACTTTGCGATGCTCATTGGTTTCAAATGTCTTTATTGACTTGTAAAAGTTCTTAAAATCCATAAATAATCAGACGACGCAGTTAAAGCAGCTTTAAGTTGAAAAAACGGGAAAGCGTTAGGTTAGATGAAGTCCTAGGGTTGACCCAAAATCGATTAATTTCACTTGGATTAAAAGTGGAACACCAGATCTTCATTTAATATATCGACGAATCATTTTGAACTTATCACAAATTATTTTAAGGTAACTTCGCTAGGTTCGCCAAAGATGTATCTAACGAGATGTTTCTATTCAGTCTGACAAAAGCCGGGTGATAGAGGAGGGAGTGACAAAATATTTATACTTAACCTTGCTCCATATATCTTTGGCAAAGAGGGTTCGACAAAATATTTAACAGCACCGGATGTGAGTATTGAACAATGTCCAGTCGAAGCGCCTACAATTGCAGCGATATTCAATATGCTAAGAGCTAATATGTCGGAGAATCGCTTACGGGTTTATGTGGGACAGTAGGATCACGCAAATTATCACACAAATTATGATTGTTCATCAGCGTTTGCTGAGCTCAGTAGAGGTTCAAAGGATCAAAGCCAGAACGGAATAAGACATTGTACGACCGACTCGATTTCAATCGAAGGAAATCGGGGAGGATGTCCTCCCTAGCAATTTCATCGGGTTTGGACTTTCCAGCGATCTTTCTAGTGTAATATGAAAGAAAATTGAAACTTTCACTATAATTTTCTTGTACTTGTTCACTAGTTTAGATCGTAAACTCAGTGAGCTAAAAACCAGTATATCTGGTACCTCTACCTCTCTGAAGGTAGCTGAACTTCGAAGCATACATATACTGCTACTAGAAAGATAGTATAGTGATCTGGTAGTCGGATATGGCGACTAGCTCCTGACAGAATATTCAGTCAGCTACTCTGTTAAAGCTGACGACACCACTTCTCCAACAGCTTTGCCTCGCCCACAACTTCTTTGGAGGTATGTGAGGTGAAAGGGAACCGGCAGAAGAAAATCTGCGCTGCAGTGATCTAGATTGTGAGAAATGTATTCGAAACAGTAAAAAAAAATTATGTGTGCCTGAGTGAGCTTTCATATACCCAGCTTAGATAAGTCTAAAGCAGCCTTCATCGCCGGCCGCCATATCTAAAGGTGCAACGTGAAAAGGCATTATTAAATGGCATAAAGCCATAAAACCAATTTATGTGCCACCATTGCAACGGTATAAGGTGACCGATGTCGTCCAAGAGCTGCATCGTCTGCGAGGCATCAATTGGCAGCGTCGTTTCTTAAGTTTTTTCAAAAGGTCGTTCACCATTAGGATCCAACGACCACCACCTTGCGGATTTACCCTGTTTACTTTACGAAGTACCTGTGCACTTCCACTCGCCTATCTCCCACTCTTCAGTAGAGGAGACTATAGATGATGTGCTTGAGATTAGCTGCCATCTCAGACTTATTAAGACTTCCAATAATCTCATTCGACCTTACGTTTTTGCAGTTCCCACGATATGAAGAAACCAGAAAGGGTTGACAGTTGTAAAAATTATGAAGCAAAAACAGTAATAACACGTACAGATTGCGATATAAACGCGTGTCAAAGAGTTTTGTTTATGAGCAACTTTGAAATACTATTAGATTCAGATAAGAGGAAGCTTTGAGTTGCATTTAAAAAGACCATTGAGTCTGTCTCAAAATATTTTTAATATATCTGAAATATTGTTTCAAAACAGAGTATTTGTTTTCGTAAGCACCGAATGCTAAATTGTGTTCAGATGAGCTTAAGGGACTTTCTGAAGGAAACGGCGCACAGTGAGACAGCCCAATAGTAACCGCGGCAAAAAATGGTTTTTGACGTGTCGTCCAATTTGGATGAAATTTTCACAGTATATTAACAGATATATGAGTAACAATTCCCTGAAGCCTCATTACTTTTTGGTCTAGAGCAAGTCAAAGTTGAGGTATGCCAACGCGCTTGAAATATGTTAGTTCAATATGTAATAATCAAAAGCTTATTAAAATAAAAATACATAATAAATGTAACTTTAAAGTATTTTTTTAATTAATTTAGTTATTGTAGAATGAGTAAATGAAAAAATAAATTTAAAAAAAAACACAATTTTTTTTTTTTTTCTTAACAACAGAATTGTGGTGCAAAAATTGAACATTTTGCATTTTCAATGGCCTAGGAAATATAGAGCAGCCCCTCGCCCTAGGTGCAGACTTATACCAAATGAAAGTTTGAAATCTCAGCTTTAATATAAAGTAGAGAACATATAGCAAAACTTTGCAAAAGCACATTAAACATACAAAAAACTACAAAAAGTACGTAACGCGCACATTCTGTCGCTATACGTATGTTAGCATGCATTAGCATGTTTACAACTTTTTACTTTTATTTTTTTTAATTGTTTACTATTCCTTAATGTGCAAAATGCAAAATGGTATCTGAGGCTATATTGCCAATAGGTTTGCTTGCAATTTTTATTTTTGAAAGTATTTTTTTAAACTTTATTTAATATTAATTTTTTTTTTTTTTGCTACAGGAATGTTATCCGACGAAGCGCAAGAAGCAATGAATAAGGAGTATAGAAACTGTAGGCTTTTCCATTTTCGTAAAAATTCACGTATTTCTACGAATGAAGATGTAATGCACTATTTGCAAATATCATCAGATTCTTATATTAATTCATTTAGAATGAGAATCAAATTGAAAAAATTAGAATACCATGATGATGTTAAAAAATTATTGATGAATGAAAAAAAAATATTGTTTTTTTATTGCATTTCAATGGGAGGTGGGGGTATTAGTGGGCGTGTTATTGTAATTTTTTCATGAAACATTTTAAATGATATAAATTACAGTAATATAGAATTTGAAGATTGTATTTAATATATTTTAGAAAATATGGCACTTTTTATGTTGAGGTAGTATGGGTGATGTGGTTAAAAGTGGGCCAAAGTTCAATTTTTATTTAAAATAATGTTTGTAACTATATAACATTCAAGTATGCCAAAATTGAAAGTTATACCTAAAGTATTACGGACAATACGGCATTTTAAAAATTTCGACTGTATGGCAGGTGGGCGTAAAAGTGGGCGAATTTTCTTAATTTTTTAAATGGAATTTTCTCAAAAATAACCTGTGCAAAATTTCAGAGCTCCACAATGACTCCTTGTATTTTATGCCGGCGTTGTCTCACTGTGCGGCGTGTTCATGATGGTGTACCTTTTAAAACTGGCCAATAAACTCAAATTGAAAACTTACTAAAAGAAACCTTTACTTTGTGATCATTACACCAATAAAATTTTAGCAAATAATAATTTAAAAAACAAAACTTATTTAGAGAAGTTATAAATATAAAATCCAGCTGATCTGGCTCGTTCCAAAGCGGTATAAAATGATTATTCCGCATAAGTTCCATAAATAGGCTGCATTTTAGACCAGCAGAGTAAGGAAGGAAACTCCGGAAGCAGGCATAGCTCAATGCGCCTAAACATAACTAAATATACCATAACTGCATAAACTGTTTTCCATGCCGTTTACGAATGTTCTCCATGAGCACAATTCGATTTAACGTTTAGTATGAATAGAGATATGTATGTATGTATATACGTGGGTCTAATCAATTATACGAGTGTATAAATAGCCAACTAACTGTATAATTAAGCGACCTAATTAGGAACAGTTATTGACGGTTCGCAAAGCCTCTCGTCCACTCCTCATCCTTCCTTATTTGAATACGCTTTTATTGTTGACATTTTACTGTATACAGCTAGCTCAGTTCATATCATAAGCAATGTTAAATTGACACAGGAGACGTCAACTAATTACGCACGAAAACGAGTTGTAATTATTTAAGCGAACTGCAACTGAAACCCATAACAACAGCAAGAACAACAATCCAAAGTAATTGTAATTACAACAGAGAACATAACCTGAGGAGCGGGTTGAAGTCGATGTGATGCCTACGCGAAGGTCGGGCGGCGCCACAGTGCGACGCAAGCACTCAATTGGAAATTTGCGTCGCGCTCATCCCGCCTCGGGTGCCACATGGAATGTGCAAGTGGTACGTGGTAAAATGTCATCTAAGTGCCTTTGGCATGCTTGTCGCGCACTTGTGCTGGGTCTGACGCTGATGCTGCTCGGCGCCGGTATGGCTACGATAGGTAAATTGCGTGTGCTCGGGTGTGACCAACCGCCTGATTACAATTTGAAATACAATTTTTTTTTTTTTTTTTTGTTTTTACCCTAGGTTATTATGCAGACCACCTTTCAACGAACTCTGAACTGCGTGGCAATGCGACGGTGAGAGTCAAGAATGACTTGAAGGGCTTCCATCTCAACAATCTCTCTTACGTCGGACCGATTGTAATGGGTTTTGGCGGTTTCATTGTCGTTGCTTCGTGCGTTATGACATTTGAGGCGCGTGACTCGGCGGCAAAAGTGGTGCCAGCGCGTTTTCGTGCCGGTGCGACTGGTAGCAAGACAACGGTGCGTAGTAATCAGAGCAGCGCAACTTCACAGCGACGCGCCGTTGGTGAGTGCTGACTGTTGAGAAATACATTGACTCTGAGTAACACCATCCCTTACCCTTTTGCAGGCATACAATTGCAGTCCTCGCGCTGGGATCAACAGTTTGGTGTATTTCGCACATCCCCAGCTGAGCCGCCACCGCAGACCACACCGCAGCCCTTCGATCGTGACGCGCTTACCGCGGAGCTAGTCAAGTTTTCCAAATCGCTCAGGTAAATGTAGTTGCTCATATTATGTATTCTTATGTTATGACACATACCATTTAACTGCATGCAATCGCATTCGCTTTCCCGCAAGTAAACATTTATGCCAAAATCAAACTTAGCTCAGCTCTCAGCTCTAGCGTTAAAATCAAGAAAAAATCGCTTTCGCTTTCATTCCATTAGCGCATCCGCTCGCTTTTCTCCACAACTACGACGCCTCACCCACACTGGTTCTGTGCCAAATCTCTCCACACATGTCCCCCACCCCATCGCTTACTCCACTAACCTCTCACATTTGCTTTCGCCGAATCACAAACCACTTTTGTTGTTGGAACAAAAACGTCACCATCGCCACCATCATCGGCACCACCACCACCATCGCCAAACACCCACGAGCAGCAGCGGCCGACAAGTGAAATCGCGCGCACCACGCATCAGCAACAGTTTGGTGCAACGCAACACTCGTGAAAATGGTGCCCCTTGTGCGCTGCTCCAGCCACCAGGCACAAATAAACTCTACTGGCATGCGGCCTCTTTCGACGACGGCCTTCGTGGGGATAAGCATCTTTCAAGAGCTACTGTGGCTGACATGTCTCGCCGCTCTGATACGGCCAAACGTCATGTGTTGGCACGACAGAAGCCGATCGAGCATGAAGAGGACAAAAGCAGCCCTCTGGGCAATCGCAGGTGAGTCGGCCAATGGGAGACTAATGAAAATAGTCCACCTCAGATTTACACAACATTCCACTCGCGCGATTTGTTTCGATCACTAAAATTCGAATTAAATATACGCACTTTTAATGGATTGCTTTTCTCGCCAACAGAAGTTCTACTATGTCAGACTCATCGTACAGTGGCCGCTGGACGGCACGTTGCGCTTCCATGGCAAGTCGCGCATCAAGTATCGATTCACGACGTATTCAAGTAGATCTGCATAGCCCTGAAGTGTTGCCGAAATCCATACTGCGTTCACCGAAGCGCTATAGCTCTGGCCCATCCGCCACTCCGTCGGTAGAAAAAGAGTTCAGGTAAGGAAAGACACCTTTCTCAAACTCGATCTTGCTCAATGCATGCACGATTTCAGAAGCCAACTAAGTGTCTGCTCAGAACCACCCGCTCCCATACACCAGCTTTCCGGTCAATCGAGCTTAGAACCTTGTTTCCCCGAAGAACTCATAGATAACACGGAAGAAAAATCATGTAACAGCATGAATGGGGTCGCATTATCACCAGATGCACTAAACGTGGCCATTCAAACCATATCCATGACAGCCTCAAACCATGTAGAAGAACTACTACCACCACAGCCACCCAAGAAATTAAATAGCATTCTAAAGAAACCACGCCCCGACACACTTTGCCTCGCAACCAATACAAAACCTGCCGTAGTAAGTGAGATCAATAAATCTCTTTGCCGCAGCAACTCCTCGCGCACTTTCTATAGACCCAAACCACAACTGCCCAACGAAATGGACGACAGCATCTTCTACATACGTTCCTCTAGCGAACGACAAAGCATCGATAGTAACGAGCTCTACGATTCAGTGCAAGTTATAAATGAAAGACGAACAACGCTGCTGAGAGCGGAGAGTGAAGCTGCGCTCTATAATGTGAAAAAAGCGAGCAGTTTCTCACTGCTAGCCGAGATACCAGAACGTGCACAAAATAACTCGATAGATGTGGAAGAGAATACGACCAGCGAGCCGGCAAAGGATCCGCAACCGAAAAATGAGACCACCGTAGAAATCGAAAGTGAACCAACACAACCACCGACAAGTGAGATCACGTAATGGGGTGATCGAAGTGTTATACGTACCATATATAAATCAAATACTGACAAGTGTCAGCGTTCTTGCGTTCAGGAAACATTAGAAGTTTTGTAGAAATCTCTAGGAAATAGTATATTTTATACCAAAAGCACAGAATACATATTTTGTAGACAAATATTTCGGTACTAGTATATGTATGTAGTTATGTTCATAGGTAAGTATACAGTTAGATCAGTTCATATTACATATTTAGTGAGTTTCTGAGAAAAGTTTGAAAGTTACTACAAAATCAATTTAAGAAGCAACCGGCTGACGGAATTAATGCGTAGATGGTGGCTTAATTAGGAGGATGTTTGTATTATTTGCCTTTGTTTTATAACTATTATATTTTATTGGTTAACTTACAAATAGAGATAGTTATATATAGCGTTCTTTCCTCCACTAAACACTCAATTAATGAGAGCGTCAAGCAATAAGCACTAGAACTATGAACTTGTTACGAAACAATTATTTACCAATGTTGTTGTTATTTAAAATATTGTTGTTGTTAAATGGCTGTCTTATGCATAGTTAAGTTAGCAATTATTAGACGTTTCTACGGAACAATAAAATATAAGTAACAATAACTTAAGAATTGTAGAGCAAACTCACTCAATAGCAGTATCGCATAGAATAGGCACGAAGATCCAATGAAGCTAAGTTTTATTTCGAAATCTATTAATATCAATGCAATATTTTGGTTTGAATTTATGAATTGTATGAGGAAAAAAATATTTTCATATCACGAATTATTTCCTTTAAAAACCACAAGTCGATTAAAATTCAACAATATATATCTGTCTTAAACGAGCTTCCACAAAGTATTAAATATAAAACATCTATAACTATATAATCGCATGTGTTCTAGCAGTATCTAATTAACTGATTCTGCATATCTTTTTGTGATTTATTTCCGTCAAACAACTACGAAAATTAAACGAATCTATCAAACCATCAAGTAATTTTTCTAACGAATTTTATACAAATAGCTTACTGTGTTTTTAGATATGTTTAATAGTGCTTAAACAAATTAGTGTTTCTTACACTAAATCTAGTTAATTAATTACAACCCCTATTTAATCCAACTTAAATGACTCAACAAATTGCTAAGATGTTTGAATAAAATCAAAAGGAATTTATTTATTTTCCTCTTCAAAATATTTTTTTTTCGATTAAAATTCCATAAATGCATATGTATTTATGAATTATAATACAGCTCTCCCAAATAAGGAATTAGACTAAATAAACTATGTTTAATTGCACTAACGATAGGTCATTAGGAAGAAAAAAGTGGCAATTAAATGGAGTTTATGGGTTTGCATGGAGATTTCCACTATCCCTCAAAATATCATTCAATTGAATTTTATTTTAAAATTTAACTTAAATACACATTTCTTAAGATTACCGTACTTTCATTGAAGACTGAAGTGAATAATGAACACCGTTTCTATGGTAATAGAAACAAGTACTGTTAACTGAAAACTGACTTAAAAATAATGTCTGGTATAAATTCATGAAACACCCACATTTCGTAATTTTATAATTTATATTCCTTATACACAAAGTTATTTAGAAAATAATTATATATAATTAATTATATCTACTTATGATGACAACCACTTCAAAATATAGTGTTTATATACTATTAAATTTACCGATGAGTGGTCAATTATACTTGTATTATGTCAAAAAGCTATCAAAAAATTATAGAAAACATAAATATATAATATGTAATATATTTTTTTCCTAAGAGTATACTCAACAACTGTAGAAACCGAATAATCTAATTTTTTCAACTGGTTGGTTCAGGTTCATAACCGGTGTACAACACGTAATGAAGGTCCGAGATTTATAGGTAGACATTCCAATCTTACTAACGTAACTGATTATTTGAACTGACAAAAGAGAGTGTGCGGTATATTTTCGCTTTTGTTACTTGTAGCTCAGGGTATTTTTTTTTTTCTATTTTTCTTATTTCTTGAATTACACTGGTCTACAGTGGTTTTGTTGTCCAAGAAATAAGATCGATTTTGGATATATGTACATATATATATCACAATTCATGAAACTATCAATATTTTTGAAAGATTTGCTCTCGTTTATTTTTAGATCTTTATTTCCATTTTACAGTACAAGAATCAGAAAAATTGAGACCAAATAATATAATTTATAAAATAAGGACACATTTAAGTAAACATTGAGAAAATGACAAAAAGTGTGTTTATACATTTAATTTTTTTTTTTTTTTTTTTTTTTTTGTTTTATAGGTTTTATAGGTTTCTTAGTGGCAATATCTTCTCACGAATTAGAAATAATCTGCCGTCCTATGACGATCTCAACAACTTTGATACTATTCTTCCATCACTTTTAGGTCCTAGTTGAACCTCTCTGTAGCTGTTCCTCTCTATAATTTCCAAAATTTTCCGAAAATTTATCGAAATGATTACGGAGATGGTCTAAGGTGATACTCAAATTTGCTCCTACAGTCTGTCAAAATTTGGTACTTTATGGTTGCCTAGGAAATTTGGATTTGGATTCACTTTCCAGAAAATTCATTTTGCAGATCAATACTCTACCTTTAAGGTTTTCTAAATTCGGAAATTTTCTGCCAAAGTCACTAAAGCAGTATCTTTCCACGTCCAACGCTTTGATAAAATGCTTATCCATCCTAACTTCGTCACGTACCAAATCATCGAGTTCATTTTGAATATAATAACTTGAGTCTAGATATTTCACCCTCTTCACACATTGGTATTTGGTGGCATCATTGTTTCTGACTATTCGATGCGAATTCATTTTGAAACGAAAGCGAATGTTCATGGAGTGAAACAGGGCAATTTTTAAATTTTAATTCTAGATATCTCCACGTTTAATTTTTAGTAAAATGTGTACACTTTCCGCGAAAAAGGTACGCGAAAACCTAATCATGACTAGAAAACTAAATTTATATTACTAATAAGCCCATAAAATATTAGAAATGCAATTATTTTAACAACAAGAGCACATTCCAGATTGCCCTAACAAGATCGTAACCTAGACGACTAAAAGCATCAAAATTCTAATTTACATATAAAGGGCGACAAATTTTTTTTTTTTTTTTGTTGTAGAACTGTGTTATATATACTTTATTTCTGGTGTCGGATATATAGTATAAGTTTGAAAACATATCACTTTGTAACGACACAAAACTTGCTCGATTTGTTCTCATTACTACATTATTAATTTCACTACTATTTTGTTTAAGGAAATGAGGCAACTGTGTTTAAACTCTTATTTTAATTCGAAATCGACACCACTTTTGGATACTTAAATTTGTCAATAACTAAGTAAAATAAAAAATCAAAATACTTCCATGAAATCTCGAAAATCAAATGAATGATATTCAAAATTTAAAAATTAAATAAACGAAAAAAGCCACGAATATTTGGAAATTATCTTTTCAGAAAACAAATCTCCAAACATCACACTGCAACACAAAGTATTTGTACATTTATTTACTATAATTGTTTTACAAATACACATACATACAAATATATATCTCAATGTTAGTAACGACGAATGCCAAGCGAAACATTGAAGCATTGATATTCAGTTCTAGTGATTAACACATAGTATATATGTGTGTGCATACGTAACTGTAAGTGTGTTTTTTCGAAACTAGCGTTTTCGAAGCACTCCATTCAACAGGTGTTTCTTGTTCATGTGAATTGTTGCCTAAAACTATATAATGTAAGTTAAAAACATCAGCAAAAAGGAAAGAAAATTGAATATTGCAAATAATTGAAAGCAAGTAACACAAGCAATGTACTTATGAAGAACTACTTTGTATTCATTATAGAAAATAAACAAAATGAAAGACAAAAAAAAAAAAATAAAAATAAAAAAATTTAATAAAAGCAAAGCACTCACAATAATATACTTTACTTTAAAAAATTATTGAATGTATGTATTTGTGTGTATTTTATAAATGTGTACATTTCGTATAAGCAACAAATTAGTGTAATTTATTGGGAAAGCAATTTAAATTGTGTAATTTGTGTACTTAATCACATGCCAAATAAAAACAAAATAAAAATATATAAAAACAAAATTAAAACAAAGTTTTTATTAAATTGAATACACAAAAATTATTTTAACTTGTGGTGAACTTGCTAAAAACGAACTGAGCGGTAGCGAGTAAACACGATCGTTTGCCTAAGCGAACTAGTTCGCACATTTTTGAAAAAATTAGAACCCTTAAGAGTCTGAAAAGAAAAGGTATATCCATTTGTCGAAATGACTACTTTCAATGCAGGAGTCGACATAACCTAGCCAGCGTAGCCGCTGTCTCTTAACTGTAATTCGCTCAATGCCAATGTCATCGTATAACTCATACAGCTCATTATTCCATCGAATACTATATTCGCAGTTGCCAATGCGCAAATCGCCATAAATCTTCCGCAGAACCTCTATCTCAAAATGCAGGAGGATGGAGCCATGTGTTGAAGTTCACGCAAGTGAGGAAAGTTCTCTGAGCAGCATTTACTTGGGAGTGGCCAGAAGCGATTCTTTTACATAAGGCTCTAGCAGCTTAAGACTACCGGTATTGGGCAAAGTATCCTAAGGGAAGCCAAAAAAAAATCTGCCCCCCAGGATCGTGCGCTTGGTTTGGAACCATCCACGTAATGAAACATTAACAAGAAAAGGTCACAACAGTTTCGGATATTACAAACTGATTATTTATTGATACATAAAATCTACAGGTGAACCGTTAAAATTACAAAAACAGTAACTAGTCCTGCTAAATTCAGTGCAAGGAAGAAACGCAATATCTAGAATAGTTGAATTTAAATATGAACCCTTTTTATTAGTTAAATACATTTCTTCTTTTATGCTAGGACTTTTGTTACAGTTTAGCTACTTTATCACATAAGTCTTGTGGCACACATCACAGCGATCGATCTTTTCGGTAGGGTTCAGTACACACGCTGACCGACTACGCGCCACCGAGCTAAGCTCGCCGATAAAGAGCACTTTCTCCAACTGATCACTTTCATACGACGACGAATATCGTCGGCAGGATGAACTAGTATGTGACGGACTGTGAAAAATAGATGACGGTGGTTTGAGTATCGAAGTTTTGGGTTTTAGCGGCAGCATTGTAGTGCTACTACCCAAATTGAGGTAGGCAGTTTGGGGAGATAGTGTATTAATTAGATCTTCACTGCTCGTTGAAGCAGCTGAATAATTATCAACATCTGTTCGTGAGCTCACGTCAGCGTCGGTGTGTAGCGCTTCTTCGTAATCGGTGCGAGAACTCTCCTCATGATCGGTACGAGAATATTCTTCCAAATCGGTTTGTGAATCTTCCTCTATGCTTGCGTGTCGCAAGAAGTTCCGTTCGCCTCGTGTTTCGCTGTCGTAGTGTTTCAGTTGTTCAAGCTCTTGCGATAACTCACGATTCAGTAACTCCTCATCGTAGCCTTCGGTTTCGGGTGTAGAAAGATTAGTGCGTATGATGATGCTGCTGGAAGACTTTGACGATTTCGAAGGCGAACTATTATGCGAGTTATGACTCGGAGAATACAAAGTAGTATCTTTTGTTTGTTTTATTGGACTCTTTGTAGATTGGTGCGTTGGAGTTTTTTCATTTTGTACATTTTCTTCATCATTCGTTTGATTTGTGCTAAGATTGTTATTCGCTTTAAGAGTTTCTCTTAAATTGTGTATATGATTTGTTATGTGATTTGACTTGTGTTCATTATTGTTCTGTTCGTAGCTATTTACCGCATTGGTTATTGGACTGTTCTTATTGGATCTAGGTGTGTATATGTGGATTTCCCGTTGTGGGCCATGTATACCTTCTGAGTTTTGATATTTGATATTTTCAATATTATTTACATTTTCTTTAGAAAGAAGAGAACTGCGCTCATCATGAAATCCCTTATTGGTAAAATTAAGGTTAAGTTGTGCTTCTCGTACAGATTCATTGCCGGGTTCATTTTTCACCTGATTATTCAGTTCTTCCGAAACCTGTCTTTCGTGGTCAAGGCTCGAAGTATTATATTTTCTGGGGCTTCGATTTCTTTCCTTCGGCAAAGAACTCAGGGTTTCATTATATTCGAACCTGTTAGTAATATTTGTATATTCTACTTTACTATTTCTACTGCTGGACCGGTTCCAATTATTTTTGTTGGAATACCTGTTATTGTCGTTGACTGTTTTTGACTCTTGACCAATACGATTTCCACGTGAGCTGTTTACCTTTACTGTATTATTGATTGGGGACCGATTTTCTGTAAGGCTATTTCCACCATTGCCTCTTCGTTTTGAATTTGAACTCGTACGATCTACTTTTCCAAAACTTTGAGTAGAACCCCCTTTTGTGCTTAAGTTGGTTTCTAAAGTTCGACTGCTTCTACTTGATAGATCTTTACGTCCGGGACTAGAATTTTCCCACAAAGTATGAGTCTTCTCATGATGAGAAGGGGACTTTTTAATTGGACTGATGCTGAAACGATCACTAATGGCTAAATTCCCAACTTGGACATATTTTTCAGAATTTTGTGGACTAATACTCTTCTGTCTCGAAGAAGAGGGCTGATTTGTAAGCTTGTTGACATTATTATTTCCATTACTACTACTCTTTGAGTTTCGCCGCACAGGACTAGGTACCGGTTTCTTATTGCGACTGGAACTTGTATTTGAATTCGAAGTATCTTTATTTTCAAGCCACATATTGGACTTGTTTCCTCTCTTAGTAGCCTCTTTGTTTGGTGATTTTTCGTTTTCAGCATCTTTTGTAATATTTACATTCTTCCCGTTGGCACTTTTCTTTCTCCCGGTTTTCTTTTCCGTCTTCGGCGACTTTGCAGGTGTTTCTTTCTGCCTTTCGTGATTCACAGGTGTGTTTTTATTAATCTTCAACGCTTCTACGTTCTTCCCATGCTTCGCATCTGACGTGTCTCCACCATTTTTTGCTTGTTCAACAGCTTGCTCAACAACCTCCTGCAGGGAATGTGCCACAAACGTTTTCCTCTTTTCGTCACTTTTCAAATGTGGCAACGAATGCGTCTCTGCGGCCATTTTAATGGGTGATAGAGCCTTAGCTAATGAAAATCCATTTATAGGCAACTCTTTTGTATCAATCTCTTTACTTTCTTTTACACTGGCTTTCCGTTCTAATCTAATTTTAGTCGGAGTTTCCGTTAAGGGTTTTACTTTATTTTTCCTCTCAACCTTATCCTGTATAAGCGCTTTTATTCTTTCCGGCGAACCAGTTCTGACATATTGAGCGCGACCCTTACTCGCACGAGGCGAACCTGATCTTCTCGCGAATACTCTTCTATTCACGGGCGAACCGGAGCGTGTTTGTCCGAATATTCTTGATCGTCCGTTCGTCTCACCTCTCAGCGACGCAAAAGCTTTCGTTGACTTCAGCTTCGACTGCGAGATGACATTTGCTGCCAACTGTTGATCTAACGGTGCAATGGCACGCGGTAGTGCCCGCACCAAATGTGATGGAGGCGAATACAAACGGGAGCTCGAAGCACCTCTTTTCCAACTGGCACTGCGTTGATTGTGCAGTAATTCAGGAAGCATCATAACAGGCGTTGAGTAGCCAGAACGAGTATAACCAATAACCGAAGGTGTCGGTGAACTGATACGCGGACGTTGTGGATTATAGTCGAAGTGACGACTAATGGCTAATGGTGAAACCGTATGGCGTAACGCGCTGGTTATATTACGTCGATTACTAACAAAAGTAGCGAACTCGCGCTGCATACGCTTAGCATTCGCCGCAAGTACACTATTTGTGGGTAAGCGAGCACGTCGTAACCTCGGACTATCGGACGCCGTCGAATGCTGCGGACTGCTGTTACTATTATAATAAGCGTCACTGTAACAGCTGTCATCCTCCAGCAGCGTTCGTTTCAGATTCTCTATGGGTTTTGTGGGGTAGTTCGCCGGTTGCGTTGGTGGACCAAAGCGTCGAAATTTTCCACCACCTTTGAATTCATTCATTTTGCGGGTTTTTGACAGATGATCGGCGTGCTTCTCCCAGTCGGTCGTGCCCGGTCTTTTCTCCGCCGCCAGTAACGCAACCATGCTGTGAAGAGAGCGTATGAGAGGGAAAACGGGAAGAAAAGAAGAAGAAGCAGAAAATAATCATCCATTTTAGTTTGCAGTCCTTCATTAGTGTGCAAGTGTGAGTACTTCAAAGTCACTACGTACATTTTACAGGGTTTCTTGCGGTTTTACAAAACTTTGCGTTGCTCGTTTACGGTTCGTAAGCAGTTATTTGACGTATACGAGTGCATACGTACGTAATAGATAAATCGGAAAAGAAATCCATCGAAATGTAAATGTAATTGTAAATGAAAAGGCAAATATTTACATTCAGAGTTGAAATAGTATCGAAAAATAACACTTTATTGATATGTACTCGAGTAAGTATGATAGTATATATGTTTAGCAGAGAGGTAAGTATGTAAAGGCATTGTCAACATTGAACTACAATTAAATTACGTATAAATGTCTTTTCTAATATACTTAATATTCTGTACTCCAAAGTTAGTTTTAGTATTTATTTATTTATGTGTTTAACACTAAGAAATGTTGGTGCTTGAATGTTAACGGCATTTTATTATATATTTACAATTTACATAATTCTACAAAACTAACTACAATAAAAGAGAATAAAATTAATTAGAATCAAATAAAGCGAAAAGTTATTCATATAATTTATGAGTCAAAGAGGTACAGTGCTTTCGGGGATCTCAGGTCAGGAAGACTTTAAAAAGTTATTGAAGGAAATAATAACATTTGTGAACAAAGGATCAGCGTTCAATTGAGGTTAAATCATTATAAAAACAATATAGTACATTGAAATATAACTCGTAAGACAATCTCATATTAAGAATCCACTTGTGGTGATTCTAATAATAATTTTATGTTCAAAAACTTAAGGGAGAAGATCAAATTTTTCTTTCATTTCGAAAAGATTTTAAAAAAGTCATTATCCACTTGTTAGGTTAGGGCTGAGCGTAATATTAATCATCGCTTATTATTGTTGTTGTAACGAGTACCTAATCCCCTACGTCATTCAACGGTAGGCCCGAGAAACGTGCTGTTTCGTCAGGATCGAACCAAAGGGAGAGGGGTTTCAGATGAGTGGTGTTAGTGGGGAGTGGACTGTAAAGTAAAAGTTGGTCCTTGCGATATCAAAAAACTCTAAAAAAAAAAGCTCCTAATAAATCGACGTAGTGTTTAAAGCTAAGGTGCTTAATATCCTTGCAAGTCATTTCTCTAGGTTCGCCGAAGCTGTGTCTACCAAGATATTTATAGTATATCTCAGTGCGACAAAAAGTGGATAGCAGAAGAGAAAGTGCCTAGATGAATCCGCCTCGCTTTCGTCTTTAAATTTTTGGCAAAAAGAATACGGAAAATATTTTACCGCAATGCGTGTAAGCTCCATTTGGACAGTGTCTACACAGAAGACCCACAATTGTGGCGAGATTGGATTTGCTAAAAGCAAGTGGTTCAGAGGACTTTTTACGTCCTCCTCCGGGTCAGAAGGATCTCACTTGCATGGGGGGTTCATATGTACATCACAAGAGGACACAGAGTACTGACTCGCTTCTAATCGGATTAAATGTAAGAGTCCTTTTTTGCCAAACTCATCGACGGTGCAATTTATATACACACGAAATGTATGTATTTCTGCCGATTTCGATTGGGCATTGAAACAAATATTATACGGAAGATTCTTAAAGCTATTGGTAACAAGGTCATACACTTCTTAACTAGCATTAAGCATCGAGCTCGGAGCCATTATTGCTCCTCTATGCCTCTCTGCAGACGTCTGCACTTCGAAGCTGTACATCTACAGTTATCTTAATGACACATAAACAACACTACAGTGGTTTGACAGCCTGAAGCTAGTGTTTATGGAGGCTCCAGTCGTAAAACTGTATCACACATAAAGAGAGAGAAGCTTCCTCCAAATTATTAGGCTAATTATGAAGCACCTCTTGACTAAATGCTTATGAATGCCTTTAACCTCGTAAAATTAGTATAACTAAACGTTAGTTCTCAGCATTTGCTCATTTAAAAATAAAACCATAAAAACAACTACACACACATTTGCAAAGTACATTTAACAAAACAAAAAACGCCAAAACAAGAGAGCATTCACTGACAACAAAAACACTTTAATCAACTGAAAATGTCAACCAACCCATTTACAATAAACAAACAATAAACCATAAACTCCAACAACGGCTGAACTTCAACACAAAACGAAAACTCTTATAAAGTTACAAATGAAATGGACTCCTACTCACTCCACGGCCGGTTCAGTGGCCGCAGTTGTTCCAGTTGTCAGCTGCACCGACTCTTTAGCCTCGGCAACGCCATTGGTGACGGCCGCGGCCAACGCAGTTGTTGTCTGTGTCGTCTGCTTCACTTCCGCTGTTAACTTTTCCAGCTCGGCAATTGTCGGTTTCGGTGTTGGCGGCATATCCTCATGCGAATTGGCTAATGCACGTTCTATTTCTGGTTCGGGTGTTGATGTCTTCAAACTGTCCAAATCGGGCGGCGGTGTGGGTGCGCGTGCGGCCATCTCCAAAGCTGTCGTGTCCAAAAGATTGGCCGCCGCCGACTCATTTCCATGCTCCAGAGCTTTAATGGCGCCACCCAGATGCAGTCGTTCCAAGAGTTGGTTTTTCGCTGTGTCCAATTCGCCTGACTTCTCGGTGAAGACATTGCCCAGATCGTGCGCGATACCTGTGACGGCGTTGCCAACCGTCTCCTTGGCGTTCTCTAGTGTTTTGCCAACGGTTTCAGTTGCCTCTGTGGTGGTGGAGAAAAGAGAAAAGTTTTAAGTACTATATCATATGTTTGCTTGTATGCAATATAACGGTTTCATCGAATGAGTGCAAGCACGCTTCTAACCATTATTATTATTGCGAATTTCCCGTTTACTCATTGCTTTATGCTTTTGTTTTTCCTCCTTTTTTTTTTTTTTTTTTTTTTTTTTTTTTTTTTTTTTTTTTTTTTTTTTCTTTTTTTTTTTTTTTTTTTTTTTTTGCAATGGAATTTAACGCACGCACACGCTGAGTAATCAATTATACGAGTGGCTTAATCAGCTAATATTCACCCCTGCCAGCGTCGCTGCAACAGCAGTCTCGCGTGCAGACAAGTGCCACCTGAATATCCCCACTCCCTGGCCGAGCATCTCCCTGCCATCGCCATTGTTCCGTCATAATATTGGCCCTTTGGACGGCATAAATATTTGACCATTTACAAGCAGTTTACCGACTGCCAGTCACGCGAGCGCGGTTACACATCCCTCATTTGCTTGCGCATATTCAAGCGGCCGCTGCCTGTCGCCCATGAATAATGGAATTTTTCACAATTTTCTAAATTTGTACTTTTATACGTTTGTGAACTTCATATTCATTATTATTAGATTATTAGTACATTTGACCGTTTGATTCCACGAAAGAGAGCCAATATCTCTTAATAATAGTATGACCAAATCATTTTATTTTACTCATTTCCTCTCATCACTTCGTAACCTTCAATACTGAGTCACCTCATTTTATTTTCAATAAATGTCACAGAGAGTGAGGACAATAGACTTAATTCAATACGTCAATAGATTCAATTCATGCGTCAATATCACCGTGGAGGCGTCTTCATCTTCTGTGGTCAAAATATCATTTGTAGAAACAATTATTCAACGAACGAAGTGAAATAAGTGTTGTTCTTTACGATTTCAAAATGCAGCACCTCCACGTATCTTTCTGAAATTATGTGGAATTAAGTGGCCTTTTAAACTCTAAGATGCGGCAGCTATTCCAAGATACTTGAAAATTTCGACCATTTCGAAGCTATAAACTAATACTTTATACGTATGTTGTCCAGCCGAAAGCCTTTGATGCTAGCGCTGCGTACTTTAGTTTATTTAATAATTTGTTTATTATGTAAGCTTTAATAAAATAAAATAAAATAAAAAGTATGTTGTTCTGTCTACCTTAATGAAAAAGCGGAACAGCGTACTGTGATAAGATCCGATGGGTCGGATCTCACAGTGTAGGATTGAAAGACTATGCGCAGCAGCATATCTATCGGTTCTCGTTGCGTTAAATTCTCTTCCAATGCAGAAACTTAGTATTTGAAGGATAGGTCCTCCTAATGAACAAATGTAGAAATACTCCCTAGAACTTGTTATTTGCTACCGACACTAACTGTAGCCACAAAAGAACGACACTCGCTCAATTAAGTACATATTTTTCCATAATTTAGAACGTTAAATGACATTTCTATACATATAGTTAAAGCCTACAGTTCTCCATAAATTCTCAGACGAGCTTCTTGAATGTTTGTCGAAACTCGATAGCTGGGCCATTCTCGAATTTAAGAAAGAAATTTGGGGAATATTTAGTATCGCGCCGGTTAAATATCGTTTATGGAGAAAAACAKGGTCGGGCTATCCCCACTCCCGACCCCTTATTGGAAAGAGGAAGGATCGAACTTTTTAATAAACCCTCCCTCGACCCCCTAGATCCCCTATGGACCTGTAGGGAGGCCTTTGAAAATGACCAAAAATCAGTGTTTTTGC